>NC_091443.1:108892200-109122200 GCF_964237555.1 Oryctolagus cuniculus
ATTGTTACAAGCCAGGGGCTGTTTGCTGAGGGCACTGGCAAACCGGCCCAGCTACTGGGGAGGGCGGAGAGCCACGTCAGCTCTGTCATCCAGAACATGGGAGAGGCCCTGCTGGGGCCCACAAGTCCGGGCTCTGGTCTCAGCCCTGCCAGCGGCTCTGTGTCCTCGGGCCAGCCACCTGCCTCCCCTGGGCCTCAGAGGCCTCGGCTGATCCCCACTTACCAAGGGCGTGGGGGGAAGAGGGGCCCTGGGGTGTGAAATGGTCATTCCAGGCCCGCCCCTGTCCTGCCCCTTGGCACTGGGGCGGGGCGGGGAGCTCAGGGGACTGAGGGCTCCCTGGGCCACCTGCGAGCAAACTGGTCCTGGGGCCCCGGAAGCCTCGCTGAGGCTGTGAGCGGAAGTCCCGTCCTGGGGGCAGCCGGCAGCTCAGAGTGGGAGGCCAGCGAGGATGGCGGTTTGGAGGCTGGGGGCCCGGCGGGGCGGGGGCAGGAATGCAGAGGGTAACACAGGGGGCTCCTGCCAGACCCTTACCCGAGCTGTGTGCTGGGGCTGTGCCCGTCACCAGCCAGCACGCGGATGGCAGGGCTGTCCTGTGTGGGAGGCGACCATCAGCCGAGCCGGGCACAGGTGAGGCTGGGGCGCAGGTGGGGGCAGGAGGCGTCCACTCACCTGGGTGTCCCCGGCCGAGGAGTCCAAGAGGATCCCGATGCCGTCCCACGAGGCTGGCCCCCCCAGGACAGAGCCCACTCGGCCCCTTTCCCGCGTGTACCACACAGCCTGCAGGGCCCCAGCCCCAAAGTCAGGGCTCCCTGCAGGCCGCAGGAACCCCGGGCCTATGGCCCCCTCCCTGCCTCGCCCTCCCCCTGGGCTCCAGGTCAGGTGGGGGAGGGGAGGCACTCACCACACCCTGGGCCCCCCGGCGCCCCGGTCCCGTCACCCTCAGCTGCACCTCCACCTCCCAGGCAGACAGCAGGACAGGGACCCTGCTCCACACGGCGCCACCCCGGTCCCTCAGGGACGGCGCCAGGCGCACTTCGTCCAGGCCCAGGATGGCATCTGTGGACAGCACAGTTCAGGGTCCCCCTGTGCTCATAAGAGTCCATCTTACAGGTGAGCAAACTGAGGCCTCGGAGGGACGGGAAGGGCCTGGGAGCGCAGCCAGGGAGGCCTCCGACTTGTCCGCTGGGGCCACGCCCGGCTTCCGGGAGAGCGGAGGAGGGTAGGAAGGCAAAGGGCAGAGGTGGGAGCTGCCCGCCCGACAGTGAGGAAAGGGCAGAGGAAGGGAGGGAAACTGAGGCCGGCTCGGCAGGTGCGGGGTAGGGGGAGTCGGGGGCAGAGCTCCAGCTGCTCCCCACCCCCTGGCCTGCCAGCCTGGACGCTGGCCCGGGGCCAGGCCGTGCAGAAGCTGCTGATCCAGTGTGTGCTCTGCAGAGCCCAGGAGTGGGGGAGGGGTGGGGAGGCAGGAGCTCCCGCAGTCAGCCCTGCACAGGCTCCTGGGCCCTGCTCAGCCCTGCATGTCCTGGCTGGACCCAGGGGCGCCAGGTGGGTTTGCTAAAAGGCCAGATTAATCAATCAGCAGGCAGGCAGGTCTCACTGGGTGACCTTGGAGAATGTGGCTCCACCCCTCCCCGCCACTGGCACCTGTGACACCCCCGACTGGGCAAGCCCCCCCACCCCCAGCAGCAAGGGAGGCACAGGCGGGCCTGGCTCTGTGCCGCTGTTGGGGGCGGGAAGAAAGACCCTGGGGCCAGGCCACCCGCCTAGAGGGGTCTTTGGTTCTGGCTTCTGCCGGGAATCGTTCCTGTTCTGAGAACCTACACCTCATGGACAAAAACACGCAGCTGATCTGCTTTCTCTCTTTGCTCTGCCCTCTAGGCAGCTCTGAAGGAAAACCGTGGCCTACCTCTGGGGTGGGCAGAGCTCAGAGCGGTGTGGGTTTGCAACAAGCAGCTCCTCTCACACCCCCTCTAGCCCGAGTCCCATTCTTCCGGCTCTCGCCTCTGCCATGGGCCTCCACAGATCCCTTGCCAACAAGACCAGGTGGGAAGCAGACTGGGTGGGTCTGGTTGGGGGGGCTCTGAGCACAGACCAGTGGGCTGGATGCCCCTAAGCTCGCTTCCACCCTGGCACACACACAGGGTGAGAGGTGGGTAGCTGGTCCCTTTCGGACAGAACAGCAGACAGGAGGGGCCGGGCAGGTGGGGGCTTGAGGTCTGAGAGGCAGAGTAAGGGGAGGGGTCCAGGAGAGGGGAGGGGGAAGTCGGAAGCAGACAGGGGAAACTGAGGCGGGGTGGGGGGGTAGGAGGAGCAGGAGCGAGTCTGGGAGGGGCCCCCTGGGCAGAGGCTGGCCCTGGCACACCCACTGCGTACCCACTGTACACTCTGAGGTCCCCGCGCCTGGCCCTCACCTCCATGGTGGCTCCAGAAAGACATCCCAGCCCCAGGCGGTGCCAGTCCCGGTCCTTTGAAGCTGAGTTTGTACTCAAACCTGCGCCGTGGAGCAGCGGCCCCCGCAGGGCCCAGGAGGAGGAGGAGGAGGAGGCCGAGCGAGGGCCCTGGCCCACGGGTCCCCGGCATTGTGCAGGGAGCTGAAGGCCTGGCCCTGCGGTGGATCGTGGCTGCGAGGCCGGGGAGGGGCTCCTGGGGCCAGGCCAGGCAGGGAGGAGCTGGGTTCTGGCCCTCACCTCTCCCTCCGCCCCCCCTGCACAGACATCCGGTTCCTTTTTGACCCTATGCCCCCTGCTGCCTGCAGCCTGACCCCTCCCCAGCAGCCCAAGCCCCCTGGCCGCTTCCCCTCCGCTCTGGCACCCCCTTGGCAGCCCCGGCCTGTCCCCGCTAAGGGAGATGGGCCTCTGTGTCCTGCTGCTCCCTGCATGCCAACGCCGCCCCTCCCCCACTCCCAGAAGCCATCCTTGCCAGCACCCGCCTTCCTTAACAAGTGCCCTGGGAAACCGGGCCTGGAGAGACAGAGCAGGGGCCGGCGCCGTGGCGCAGCGGGTTAAGCCCCTGCCTGAGATGCCGGCGTCCCATAGGCGTCCGGGCCGCCCCACTTCTGACCCAGCTCCCTGCTGATGCGCCTGGGAAAGCCTTGCACCCACGTGGGAGACCCAGATGGAGTTCTGGCTGGCTCGGGGCTTCAGTCTGACCCAGCAGCCAGAGTGGGAGTGAACCAGCAGATGGGAGATCTCTGTCTCTCCCTCCCTCTCTCTGTCAACTAAATAGAGAGAGCAAATGAATGCAAGATATATGCCTTGTTTGGAGCTTAAATGTTTAAAAAAGATTTATGTTATCTATTTGAAAGGCAGAGTGCTAGGGAGAAACACTGGTTCATTCATAAAACGGTCACAACAGCTTGAACTGGGCCAAGCTGAAGCCAGGAGCCAGGGACTCCATCCAGGTCTCCCAGGTGGGTGGCGGGGGCCCAAGTGCTTGAGCCACCACCACTGCCTCGCAGGGTGCACGTTAGCAGGAAGCTGGGGCAGAAGCAGAGCAGCCAGGACTCGAACCGGCGCTCTGAGCCGGGCTGGCGGTGTCCCAAACAGCGGACCCACAACGCTCACCCTTGGGTGTCAATTTTAACCCAGCAACTGGGGAAAAAAAAGTGTGTGGGAGGATACCATTGCAGAAATTTAAACAATAGATTTAATTCTATTAAATAATTATTGTTAAAATTATTAGGAATATCATGGTATTGTTACATTTTAACTCTTTTTAATGTTTATTTATTTGAAAGGCAGAGTGAGAGGGAGAGGGTCTGCTGGGTCACTCCCCTGATGGCCACAACAGCCAAGTCTGGACCAAGCCAGAGCCAGGAGCTCTATCCAGGTCTCCCCCATGGGTGGCAGGGACCTAAATATCTGAGCCGTCCCCCGCTGCTTTCCCAGGCGCACGAGCAGGGAGCTGGATCAGACGCGAAGCACCGGGACTCACAAGCGGCGGCTGAACCCACTAACCCACTGGGCCACACTGCCTGTCTGTGTGGCTATATTTCTTTCTTTATATATATATATATATGTTTGTTTTTTTTTTTTTTTTTTTTTGACAGGCAGAGTGAACAGTGAGAGAGAGAGAGAAAAAGGTCTTCCTTTGCCGTTGGTTCACCCTCCAATGGCCGCCGTGGCTGGCGCACCGCGCTGATCCGAAGGCAGGAGCCAGGTGCTTCTCCTGGTCTCCCATGGGGTGCAGGGCCCAAGCACTTGGGCCATCCTCCACTGCCTTCCCGGGCCACAGCAGAGAGCTGGCCTGGAAGAGGGGCAACCAGGACAGAATCCGGCGCCCCGACCGGGACTAGAACCTGGTGTGCCGGCGCCACTAGGTGGAGAATTAGCCTACTGAGCTGCGGTGCCGGCTGTGGCTGTATTTCTAAGAGGGTGCTTCATGTCTGTGGGGAAATCTCTAAAGAGAAGTGCAGGGTGGGCATCTGGCCCGGCAGTGGGGCTCCAGGTAAGGTGCCCCCGTGCACGCTGGGTATTTGGGTGCCACCCTTGGCTCCAGCTTCCGGCCAGTGAGGACATTTGGGGAGTGAGACGGCAGATGAGACAGATCTCACTCTGCCTTTCTAATTAAAATACATTTATTTATTCTTTATTTTAAATACACAGAGATACAGAGCCAGAAACAGACACAGAGAGATTTTCCCACCCACTGGTTCACCCCCCAGACTGCAGCAGCCAGGGCTGAGCCAGGACCCTGGAGCTCCATCCGGGTCTCCCACGTCGGTGGCAGGGGCCCAGAGTGGCCATCAGGAGGCTGGGATCAGCACAGCCAGGGAGAAGAGGCACGCCGGTGCTGGTGCCGGTGCGGAAGGGTCTTAAAGAGGGGTCTTTAAAGTGTCCTTGGGGAGTGTCTACTAGGAAAAACTGCGCATAGCTTTCAGGTTGTTTTTTGATCAAAATAAATATCTTTTACTTCAATTTTTCATTTTTTTAAAAAAAGTTTATTTGAAAGGCACAGTGACAGAGAAGGAGAGAGGTCTTTCATCCTCAGATGGCCGCAACAGCCAGGGCTGGGCCAGGCCGAGGCCAGGAGCCAGGAGCTTCATCAGTCCTCCCCGTGGGTGCGGGGCCCAAGCCCTCGGGCCATCTTCGCTGCTCTCCCAGGCACGACAGCAAGGAGCTGCATCGGAAGCAGAGCAGCCGGGACTCGAACCGGCGCCCACAGAGGATGCGGGCGTCATCTCAAGGGTTGGCTCAACCTGCTGTGCCATGGTGCCAGCCCCGATTTCCGCAACGTTTCGAACTTTGGAACTTACCCTGGGGCTAACGCGTTGTGGGTGCAGTGACAAAGTATGTCTGGGTTTGCTCGCTTCACAAAGATCCCAGAGGCGGGGGGAGCAGGTGGGGTGCACACGGCCCAGAGTGCGAGCCCCGGAGCTGGGAGGGGCGCGGGGGCTTCCGGCCGCACTTCCCTCTGCTCTCCCGTCTGCCATGCCCGATGGAGGCTGCTCTCCAGGCCGGCGCAGGTGCGACCCGGCAGCCAGGTGCTGCGCTCCACCGACTGATGACAGCCGAGGCTGTACGTGGAAAACTCGGGGACACGTTAAGAAAAGTCATTGCTCAACAGGAAGCCCCCAGCCACCCCGAATCGGTCTCCCCTCACTGTCAGTCCTGGCTTCTGCCCCACCCCCACCCCACCCTGAGCTCCCAGTTCCTCTTCGCCCCCTCCCTCCTTGGCCCCCACCCCGGCTGCGCCCATGGCTCCCAAGCCTTGCCTGGCTCGGCAGGGGACAGCGCCCCCTCTGCGCCAGCCCCCACGTACTTCCCGCTGACTCACCCCTCCGCCCAGGCTGCTCTCTGCATCCTCGCTCTCCTTATCTGAGAAATGGGGACAATGTCCACTTCCCGGCGTCTAGAGGGTCCCACTGGGGTGGGGCCTGGCAGCCGGTGAGGACCCCCTCACCCACTCCTCAGACTCCTCTGCTCCCCAGCCCCGCTGCGCCCGGTGCACCCCAGCCTCCTCCCTGTCCCCACGTCCATGTCCGTGCCACCAGAATGAGCTTCCCAAGTCACACGTCGGCCCTACACCCCATCCGAAGCCCCCGGCCACCTCGTGAAGCCGGGCCGCTCACGGGTCTCCACCTGCTCCCTAACCACGCCCCTCGGCACCTGTGCCATGCACACAGCACCGCCCGAGCCGCCACACCTCACCGCCACTGCCCAGGCAGCGCCCTTCCTCGGCCAGGGTGGACCTTGCCCCGCTGCCCGGCACCTGCGGTGGGCAGAGTCGCTCGAGACTCCCGGCACAAGGTGGGGTCCCCAGAGGGCTGGGGGACGAACTGGCCCACTCACGGCTGGCACAGAGCAGAGCAGGGAGGGGTGAGAGAGAGAGGGAGAAACAAAGCGGAGAGTCAGAGACAGGGCTGGGGCGGGGCGGGGGGCCTCACAGCCACAGGGTGGGAAGCACCCGGCTCTGCTGCCACAGCCTCTGAGCGCCCCGCCCTACCCCACCCCTGCAGACTGGGCCCCCTGTGGACAGAAAGCCGGGCAGAGCTCCCCAGCTCCTGGTTAGCATCCACCAGGGCACGGTCATCTCCTGCCCCATCGCAGGCCCACCCCGCCACCGAGGTCTCCCCCAGCCTCCCCGAGCCCCTGCCGATCTCCCACACGGCCTCCCACCCAGCCCCCTCCTCTGTCATGCTCTTGTCTCTGCTCATTGCCACCTGGGGTCGGCCCCCCAGGGCAGGTGCGACAGATATCAGCAAGGTCCCCTGGGTGCTGGAACCCTGTGTCCCTGGCGGGGCGGCACCGGGGGGGGGGGGCTCCCCTCCCAAGGTCCCCGCCGCTGCCAGGCCCTGCGGCAGCCGCCTCCTGTCCACCGCTCCGTGACAACACTCCTGGGCCCTTCTCCCTTCTGGGCCGGGGTCAGGCCTGGCGCTCCCACACCCTCTCCCTGCCAGTAGCAAGTGCGTCCCCACCCTGGTCAAACCTTGTCCCTGGGCCGCCAGGGCTGCAGCTGGATAAGACCAGTCTCACCTCACCGCTCACGCTCGGTCCCCTCCCTCAGCCCTCCCTGCTCTACCCACAAGATTCCTGAGGCACAGTCTCTCTGGAGGCACTCAGCACTCAGACTCCCACGGTGAGCTCCACAGGGTCTCTGGCTCACCACCGACTCCCGGACCTAGCACAAGCAGGTATTCAAGTATTTGTGAACGAACGGGCGGTGTGGCAGGTGGACGGGAGCCGAGGCGGCGGCTGCACCGGGCCAGGAGACCACAGAGGAGGCTGGAGCCACAGCGGGGCCCGGGACACCCCCCCGCAGGGCACACTGCAAAGTCAGAACCGGGGTCTCAGGCGCCGCCTGCAGGGAGAGGAGGGCACAGGGCAGTGTCTGTGCCAGGGCAGCTCCTGTCCCAGGGCTGCCCCAGCCCGCTGTGCCCTTCCGCACCGCAGCGGCCCCGGCGGCGGGCTGGGGTCTCCTCAGCCTGCACCAGTCCAGCAGCCCACGGGGGTCGGGGGTGGGCGGAGCTGGCACACCCCGGGCGACATCGGGATGCCCGGGCCAGGGCCTCCTGTCACATCTCCTCCGCTCCCAGGCCCGATACTGCTGTTCCCAACGTTGCCCAGGGGGCTGGACCCGCCCCTGGGCCCCCTCCCAGGTGCACCCCCCACCCGCGGTGGGCCCAGCCCTCCATGACACAGCCACAGCGGCGCGACCCCCACCCCGGGCAGACACAGGACACTCACTCGTGCAGCTGACACAAAGCGGAGGCCACGCGTGCCGGCCATGCTCCCCACCCACAGACACAGGGGGACGGACAAGACGGCCGGGCGGCGGAGGCGGCGGCGCGGTCCGCAGGGAGGGTTTATTACGGTTGCGGCTCACAAGGCGGCGGCGCGCGACCCCCGGGCCCCCGGCGGACGCGGACGCGGGCGCATGCAACAGTGCGACACGGTCAAGCGCGGCCGAGGCGACACGGGACGCGGACGGACACGGGGTGGGGCCCAGCCCCCCACCCGCACAGGCAGGCCCGGGTCGGGGAAGGGGAAAAACGAGATTCGTACTTCTTGTAAAATGCCCACTGGCTGGGTACTTTTTCTCCTTATCTTGAAAAACAATAAAAAATAAACACACGGAAAAAAAAAGTCTCCAGGAAGGAGAGGGGTAGAACTCTTTAAGTCAGCCGGCGGGCGCCCAGGGGCTGGGGGGGCGCGGCCCCCTCCTCCTCCACCGCCTCCGCTGCTGTGACCGCCGCGGCCGGCAGGGGGCGCCCAAGCCCGCCGGGCAGGTGCGCGGCGCAGGTGCACGGCGCAGGTGGGGGACCCAGGACGCTGGGCTCAGTTCAGGGGCCGGGTCCGCGGCCCACCAACGGACCGACCGACCGGTCATCCAGGCTTGGCCCCGCAGGCCCGGGGCCCGCGGGAGGCCGGAGGTCACAGGTGCAGCTCGTGGGTCTTGATGTGTTCCAGCTGCTCCCGCAGCTGCAGGAACGAGGGCCGCGAGGCGGCGTCCAGGCGCCAGCAGTTCTTCATGACCTCATAGACGGCGGGCGGGCAGCCGTCGGGGGCGTCCATCTTGTAGCCCTTCTCCACCCGAGGGACCACATCCTTCAGGGGCTGCGGGGGCAGGGAGGCGGGTTAGCGCAGGGCCCCAGCCTCGCCCCGGGCGGCAGCGGCGGGGACCCCGCACTCACAATTCTCGGGTAAGGCACTCGCCCGAAGGAGTAGATCTCCCAGAGGAGGATCCCGAAGCTCCACACGTCGGACTTGGTGGAAAACTTCTGCGGGGGGAGGGGGGTCAGAGCCGGCCGCGCGTGGGTGCTGGGTGGGTGGGGGTAGGGCGGGTGCAGGCGGGGATGGGGCCCGTGCGTGGCTGTGGGTGGGGTGGGGTGGAGGTGAAGCCCGCGCATGGGTGGGGTGTGAGTGGGGCGGGGCCCGAGCGCGGGTGGGGCGGGTGCAGGTGGGGATGGGGCCATGCGCGGGTGTGGGTGGGGTGGGGTGGGGTGGAGGTGAGGCCCGCGCGTGGGTGGGGTGTGAGTGGGGTGGGGCCTGAACAGGGGTGGGGCGGGTGTGGGGCCGCACATGGGTGTGGGTGTGGTGGGATGGGGCCCATGCACCCGGGTGGGGGTGGGGCCAAGCTCGAAGGTATAGGTGTGGGTGTGGGTGGGGCCCGCGTGCCTGCGTGGGGTGGGGGTGGCCCGCGCACCGCCCGGCCGCCCCACCTTCTCCCGCAGGGCCTCGGGGGCCGTCCACTTGACCGGCAGCTTGCCCGTGTCCTGGGTGCTGGAGGCCTCCTTGGTGAGGCCGAAGTCGCTGACCTTGGCCATGTTGTCCTCGGACACCAGCACGTTGCGGGCGGCCAGGTCTCGGTGCACAAAGTTGTTGCCTTCCAGGTACTCCATGGCCTCGCACACGTCTCTGCGGGCAGCACGGGCGGGGCTCAGGGGCGCCGGGCGGGCTGGGGTCCTGCTCCCCTGAGCCCCCCGCCCCGGGGGCGGCCGCACTCACAGCGAGAACTTGAGGAGGCAGTCGCCGCCCAGCACCGAGCGGCCGCGCGACCGCAGGTAGTCCACCAGGCTCCCCTGCGGGCAGCGGACACTCAGGACCCGGGGTCAGCCCCGCCCCCAGGACCACGCCCTGCACCTCCCACTGCTCGCTCATGGTCCCCACTCCGCGGGAGGGGCACGGGGAGGCTGGGACGGGGCGGCCACTGGTCCCAGGTCAGGGTGTGTGTGGGGGGCCCACCTTGGCCATGTACTCGGTGACGATGTAGAGCCCGCCCTTCTCCTCCACGATCACGCCCAGAAGCTGCACCAGGTTACTGTGCCGCAGTTGCCTGCGGCGGAGGGGGCGTCAGAGTCCGCCCCGCCCCGCCCCGCCCCCGCCCGGCCGCCACCCCCGCCCGCCCGCCCGCCGGACTCACGTCATGACCGAGGCTTCAGCCAGGAAGGCCTGGGCCGTGGCGTCGCTCTTGATGCACTTCACGGCCACTTTGTTGCCCCGGTAATCGCCCAGCATCACGTCTGCGGAGAGCAGAGGCGCTGACGCCCTGGTCCCTGGTCCCTGGTCCCCGGCCCCGCCCCCGGCCCCGCCCCCAGCTCCTCCCCCCCGCCCCCAGCGCCTCCCCTCACCTCCGAACTCCCCCTTCCCGATGGTCTGCAACAGTTTCAGCTCTTTCATGTTGAGCGCCCAGCCACCTGCGG
This sequence comes from Oryctolagus cuniculus, assembly GCF_964237555.1. NCBI lineage: Eukaryota > Metazoa > Chordata > Mammalia > Lagomorpha > Leporidae > Oryctolagus > Oryctolagus cuniculus. The sequence goes on from NC_091443.1 coordinate 108,902,339, forward strand.
GGAGGGCGTGAGGGCTGGAGGCGGGCCTGTGGGTCCCCGAGCCTCCGGGACGGCCACGGGCTGGGGGCACTTACTGCGGTAGAACTCGTCCTGGGCGGCCACCGTGCCCTCCATGACCTTTGGTTTGATGAGGCGCGTGCAGAGTCCATCGGCGTCCGAGGTGTAGTGCTGGGGAGGGCAGGCCAGGGCGCTCACGCAACGCCCAGCGCTCGCCACCAGAGGGCGCCAGAGGCCGGTCCCGCCCAGCCCGGCTTGGCTGTGACGGGGGAGGGCGCCCCATTTCTGGCAAGCCCAGCCCCTGACACGTGGCCTGTTCCCCGGACCGCTCCACACCTGGCGGTTGCTACCATTCCGGGCCTGAACCCCGGCTGTGTCCGGACACCAAGCTCCAGCCAGGTGCGCTCAGCGACCCTCCCCTCCCTGGTCAGGCCACACCAGGCCAGGGAGTACGGGCAGGGCGGCTGCCCGCGGCTGTGGGGCTGCGTGGGCACTGCCCGGGCAGGTGCAGGAGCCTGGGCCACCCCGAGGGCCGCCGCTCTGTGAGTGCCTGTGAGACCCCGGTCTCTGGGTCCGTCCGCCGGGCCCTGGACTGCTCACTACTCTGCACCTGTCTCCCCCGCCCCCACCGCGGCTGCCCCGCGGGGTCAGGCGTGAGAGCAGCAGGGCCCCCGGACTCCCGCGCCCACGGCCCAAGGCGGCCTGTGTGTGGGCGCCCGCCGGCCGGCTCACCTCCACCAGCTGCATGAGGTTCTCGAAGTACACCTCCTCGTCGATGCTGAGCTTGCTGGCGTGGTACATGATGCGGTAGTGCTCCACCTTGCCGTCGCAGCTCACGCACAGCGTGTAGTCCCCGGGGTAGTTGGTGCTCTCCCGCACCAGGAACAGGCCCGTCTCCGGCGGGTACAGGAGCCGCTCGGCCTGCTCCCGCGTGATCTTCCCGTGGAACCAGCTGGTGGGGGGAGGCCTGGGGGTCACGGTGGCCCGAGGGGGCGGAGCCCGGCGCCTCCTCCCTCCCAGGGTACTCACGGCATGAGGCTGAGCTTGGTGCCCGCCTTCACGCCCTCTCGCTTCTGGACGTAGTTGGCGGGGATGATGCCCTCACGGCCCACCTTGTTCTTCGCTTTGTACCAGTTGGGGTCCTGGGGAGAGGGCGGCCCACAGCCTCTCAGGCTCTGCCGGCCCCATGGGGGGGCTGAGACCCAGGGGCAGCCCGGGGCGGGGGGTCCCCGTCTACCTTGGTGACGGCCACGATGGTGAGCACGTCTCCTTTGCAGAAGGGTAGGTCCTGCTCGGCGGTGCCGTGGAAGCTGTACTTGGCGATGCACTCCGTGCCCGAGGGCCAGGCGGCCTGCAGGGGGGCGGCGGCCGGGACCCTCTCACCCACACGCCCTCCATCCAGGTCACAGCCTCTGCAAGCCGGGATGAGGTGCCCCTTCCGCCGCCCTAAGCCCTGACGGACAGCCCATGCGGGGCCCCTGCCTCCCGCTACCTGTATCGCCGACATGGTCTCAGGAGAGCTGGTGTCCCCGAGTCACAGCAAGGCCGGCCTGTCGCCTGGTACCATCAGAGCTGCGGGGAGAAGGGACGATGGAGCGGGGCCGTGTGCAGACGGCCCCCACCCAGCCCCTGAGACTTGGGCCCGTCCCTGCGTGCAGATGACACAGGCTGACGCTCCCACTCTGGGGACCTGGGGCCGGCTCTTCCCGCCCGGCCAGCAGCCGGGGAACCCGGGGATCAAGGGGGCTGCCGACCTTAGGCCGGCCTCTGTGGGGCAGCGGCAGTGGAGCCGCCGCCGGTCAGCACACCCGGCCCGCGCGGCTCCGAGGCAGGGAAGGAGCTGGGAAGCCCAGGTCACGCAGGCCCTCGGCCCACGCGGGTCTTTCACCGACACGCGTGCCCAGCCTCTGCCCCCGCAGGCAGAGGTGGGTCTGCGCCGGGAGACAGCGTCCCCGAGATGGGCGGAGGGGCGCGGCCAGCAGCGGGGTAGGCACAGCAGGGAGACCATGCCGCAGCGAACACAGAGAAACCGGCCCTGAGGCAGGCGAGATGGAGGCCTCCCGGTGCCCAGGGATCGAGGCTCGGCCGGAGCCCTGCCCGCTGCTGCTGCTGGGACAGCCTCCCCCATCACGTGGGACAGTGCTGATGCGAGCAGCCAGGGCTGGGGCCCGAGCAGGACAGCACACGGCCTTGGGAGCCAGCGGGAGCCCGGGACACGGCCACGTCCAGCCTCAGCCCCAGGGTCACGGACAGGCAGAGGGGAGCTTCCGACCCGGCTCCTCTTCCTAGGGCGTGTGGGGGCCAGTGACACCCCCCTTGTGAGTCCCAGGTCCTGCACCAGCAAGGGGGGCCGGGACCCCTGCCGCAGGCTGTGGAGTGGCTGGTGGATTAACCCTTCAGCGCCCGGCCACAGAAGGGCTCCCTTCCCCCGAGCACTCCTGGCCCCTCGGTCCCGAGGCCAGCCCGTCCACCCCAACCCCTCGACAGGGACAAGAAGGCCCGAGGAGGACGACTGAGCCCCCAGCACAGGAGGGCCCTGCACGGTACGGGAGAGCTGTGAGCTCCTCGCTCCACCTTATACTGGGGCTCCCACTTGAACGGGGGTGGGGTGCGGCCAGAAGGCCCTTCTGAGCGGTGGCCCTGCCAGCTCGCCCCTCCCCCACCCTTCCCCAAGTGCACCGCCACCGGGAAGCGTGCAGGCTGCAAGCTGCCAGTCACCCCCAGCTGTCAGTTTGCAAACACTGCTTCCGGCCCACAGCTGCCGCCGCCGCCTCCCCACGGCCTGGATGATAATAACAGAAATAATGGCAGGCCCGGGTGCCGGGCGCGGGGTCTGTGCCAGGCCCGGTCCTTGGCACGTGCGGATCCGCGGCACCCTGCCGGCTGTGGCGGGGGCTGTCGTTACTCCCAGCTTACAGGAGAGGCCCGCGTGGCCCCGGCCCAGGCCACCCCTCCATCGCCGGCCAGTGATGACTCTGGAGACGGCAGGCTCTAGGAGGATGCCCAGAGGGGAAGCCCCTCCCCTGCCAGGTGGGAGGCTGCAGACCCAGGCCTCCTCCCTGGGCGCTGAGTTCTGTCACGTGACCTCCCGGGGCCCACCCCTTCCCCCAACCTTGGGGTACAAGACTGCTCCCGGGAGGGCAGGTGGCCTGCACAGCTCCAGCTGCTGCCCGGGGTGTGGACAGCCAAAGGCAACAGGAGCCACTGAAGGACGACGGTGGCACACGGGCCCAGGCTTCACAGCAGGGAGACCGGCGGCCGCCTGCACCAGGCAGCGGGGCTCAGCAGTAACAGCCAGGGGCCGAGCCGGGCCCCCGCTGTGTGGCACCGGCCGTGCACTGCTCCTTCTGTCCAACCCGCCCCAGCCAGGAAGCCACAGTCCGAGGGGACCACAAGCAACCGACTCCAGACTCCAACATCACTAAACGTTACCACCACCACCACCCCCGCCCAGAGGTGGGAGAACGTTCTAGACTGTTCTAGGTTAAATCGGATACTAAAGAAATATGCAAACGAGGCTCAATGAGTGATCCTAAAGTGGATCCTTGATTGAGGGAAAACAGGACCACAGGGGGAGGGCACTGGTGTGGAATTACGGCCGGTGTCCAGAGCTGTGACGGTGGCACACGACGGATGGGTTAACAGTCACACTGCAGCGAAACAAAGCACCAGGAAAATACACACGCAGGGGCGGGCATTTGGCACAACAGCTGAGATGGGGCTGGCACTGTGGCACAGCGGGTAAAGCCACGCCCTGCAGGGCCAGCATCCCGTGTGGGTGCCGGTTCGAGTCCTGGCTGCTCCGTTTTTGATCCAGCTCCTTGCTGATGGCCTGGGAAAGGAGTGGAAGATGGCCCACGTGGGAGACCCCAAAGAAGCTGCTGGCTCCTGACTTCGCCCTGGCTCAGCCCTGGCTGTTGCAGCCATTTGCGGGGAGTGAACCAACAGATGGAAGATCTCTTTCTCTCTAACCTCTGTCAATCTGTAACTCTTTCAAAAAAAAAAAAAAAAGAGAGAGAGAGACACGACCCTGCTTGGACACCTGCGTCCCTGCCTGAGAGCTGGGGTTTGAGTTCTGACTCACTTCTGACCCAGTTCCTGCTGATGCACACGCAGCAGGTGACGGCCCAAGTGCTCGGGCTCCTGCCACCACGAGGGGAGATCCAGCTGGGGTTCTTGTGTCAGCCTGCTCGAACCCCAGTTGTTGGAGGAATCCGGGGACCCTGTGGATGGACGATCTCTCTCCCTCTTGCTTTTTTTTTTGGACAGGCAGAGTTAGAGAGAGAGAGAAAGGTTTTCCTAACATTGGTTCACCCTCCAATGGCTGCCACGGCTGGCGCACTGCGCTGATCCAAAGCCAGGAGCCAGGTGCTTCTCCTGGTCTCCCATGGGGTGCAGGGCCCAAGCACTTGGGCCATCCTCCACTGCACTCCCTGGCCACAGCAGAGAGCTGGCCTGGAAGAGGGGCAACCGGGAAAGAATCCGGTGCCCCAACCGGGACTAGAACCCGGTGTGCCAGCACCGCAAGGCGGAGGATTAGCCTAGTGAGCCACGGCGCCGGCCTCCCTCTTGCCTTTCAAGTAAAATGGAAATAAATAAACATGCACACCCTTCGCTGGATCCCACTAGCTGTAGATCAAATATATTCAAATGTCACACCCGTCCTGAACAGGCGGGCTTTTCTTCGCTGCACAACACGGCAGGGCGATGCTGCCCAGAGCACCCACAAGGCACCGGCAGACTCATCTCCGAGACGTGCAAGCAGCCGGAGGGCACGGGGAGGCCAGGTGCAAGCAGGGGGCCACTTCCCAGAAGGCCTCACCATCCGTGCCTCTCCAGGAGGCAGGGAGTCCTGGACAGTCACCACGGATCCCAGCAGGCCACTGCAGACCCAGGCAGGCCGGCGTCACGGGGCACCGGCGAAGCCAGCTCCTGCGATGCTAACGCCCTGGAGACCGGGAACCCTGCTTCCCACCTGACGAGGCAGACGAGGGCCCCGCCCACCTGCCTGGGCCCCTGCACCCACGAGGCAGACCTGGGTGGGGTTCCAGGCTCCCAGCTTCCGCCTGGCCTGGTTGTCGCCATTGTGGGCATTTGGAGAGGGAACTAGGGGATGGAAGATCTCTGTCTCTTTCTCTTTATTGCGCTACCTTTCAAACACACAAATACAAATAAATAAATAAAAAGGCTAGGTGCAGCTCACACGATGCTACTTCAAAGCAGCTGTGGAAAAACATTCAAGATAAGTTTATATTGGTGCAACCAAATCCTAAAAACCACAGTTTTTTTAATAAGCTTACTTTTATTTCCTTTTTCTATGAACTTTTTGAAGTCCTCTGCTGCTACCAGCTTTTTTTTTTTTTTTTTTTTAAAGATTTATTTATCCATTTGAAAGGCAGAGACAGAGAGAGGACTTCCATCCACTGGTTCACCTCCAAGATGGCCGCAACGGCCAGAGCTGCACCAATCTGAAGCCAGGAGCCAGGAGCTTCTTCCGGGTCTCCCATGCGGGTACAGGAGCCCAAGCACTTGGGCCATCTTCCACTGCTTTCCCAGGCCACAGCAGAGAGCTGGATGGGAAGTGGGGCGGCCGGGACTCAAACCTCTGCCCCTGTGGGGTGCTGGAGTGGCAGGTGGCCACCTCCCCCGCCGCGGGCCCCACCAGCCATGTCCTACACCGGGCTCGCTACAGGAAGTGGCAGCAGAGAGGGGTGAAGTTTAAGGGACATTTGCTTTTTAACTGCACTATTTCCTGTTTCGTCTTTTTTTAAACCACATGTATCCATTACCTCCCTCCAGTAGCAAACCAGCCACATTTTAAAAGCTGGCTCATGGGAGGCCTCCCTGGTTCCCTGGCTCAGCTGGGGCGCAGGGAGCTCATCACAGCTGCAGCCCCAGCGCCTGCAGACGCTGAACGAATGAATGAACAAACAGGGAGGCGGGCGGGCCGGCCGCGCCACACCAGGGTCCCGTAAGGGACAGGCTATATTTAACCCCACTGGGACAGCAGCTGCCTCCCCACCCCCACGCGGCTCAGTGACAGGGCCCTGGGATGTGGCGGGGTGAGCTCTTCACTGACTTCCTGCCCCAAACTCTGCTCCCAGCAGCCCTTGTGCCGGGGTCCCGGGAACAGGCTGGGCATTGTGCCCAGGCGCTGAGGTCAGTGGCCACAGCCCCAGGCAGGCCTTTCTCGGGAGCCCAGACCGCCGGGCAGGGGAGGACGAGGGAGGAATTGGGGCCAGGAACTCCCAGGCTGCCCTCTCCCTGCCCCCCTCACCCAAACGCCACTGCTTCAAGGGGCGTGGGAGCCTTTGCCAAGTGTTTACACCCAGCTAAAAATACCCACTAAAAGGGGAAGTGTACAGGGACCGGGGGACGCAGAGCCGCAGCCCCTAGAGACGCTATGGCAGCCACCGGACCCAGCTGGACTCTGGGGGGGGGCGGGGTCAGCAACAGGAAGGGCCCAACCTTCTCAGACTCTGGGCAGTGCTAGGGAGCCGCCCCGTGCGCCCAGCATCACGCGTGGTGAGCCGGGAGGGCACCCAACAGAACCAGAGCGAGGACCCGGCCTCCCGCCTGTCGCCAGTCCACTCAGTGCTGTGACAGACCGAGCAGAGAGCAGGGCAGCCCGGGGGGGCTTCCAGGAAGAAGGGGCGGGGGTGCCGGCGCCCCACAGAGGCGCTAGGCCTGGCTGCAAGTGTCCTGCAGCCCACGGGACAGCCACGACAGAATGAAGTGTGGGATCCCGGCACGCCCTGGGGAAGGGCAGCGCACCTGTGGCGGAGCCCAGCAGCCGGGCTGGTTGGGCGCCAGTGAGATGTTTCTGCGCAGGTCACCTGACACCCCGGGCCGCACGCACGAGGCAGGCGGAGCAGCCGTGGAGTCCCGCGGACCCCAGCGGCCCAGGCCCAGGCATCTCAAGGTTGGGCAGCAGTGGAATCGCACACAGGACCCGTGGCGACGCCATCACCTCCCTGGGCGTCCGCAGGCAGGACGGGAAGACACCCGCTTTGGCTCCAGCGCCCGCTGCCAACCCCACTCTGGGACCCTCGGCCTTCAGCACCCCTGGCCCCAGGGGAAAATGGCTGAAAAACGCTAAAAACCGGATTACAGCAGCGCGACGTCTTTTCCCCTGCCCTAGTGACTCAGTGGGACCGGAACCCTGTCTAGCGGTTTGGGCAGAGGCGGCCGATGGGGAGCCGCCTCCTCCCCCCCCGCCCCCCACCGCGGCAGCCGACTGGCCCAGAAAGGTTTCTAATTACCGCTCAGGAACCTAATTACCTACAGGCGCGGGCAACGGGGACTGTGGGCCTCCCAAGGGCCCTCACCCAGGCCTCGGCGGCCCCCACCCCAGCAGCACAGGCTGTGGCCTTTGCATCCTCATTTGCCTACATTTGCATAAAAGCCACTGGGCCCTGACCTCCCAAGACATTTTCCAAGTCCTGCAGCGTCCCTGGCCCTCACCCCGAAGTCTCCCAGCCACAGGAGACTGTGGCCCAGAGGCCCCCAGATTCCTGGCCTCCTCATTTCAGAACTGGGACCGGCAGAGCTGGCGGCCTGGAGGTGGCGCAGTGCCGCTGGCGGGACAGGGGGGCTTAGCAACGCCCTCCCCCAGCAGCACAGGAACCAGGGCAGCTGCCCCCACCCGGCGCGGCCCCGGAGGGTCCCAGGAAACGCAGTGCAGGGAGCTGGGCTCCGCAGGCCTCTCCTCCCACGTTTCCTTGGGCAGCACAGGGGGTACCTGATGACCGGCAGGCACGGATGGGGGCCTGCCCCTGGCCTCTGCTCCGAGCAGCACAGAGCCACTGGCGCCCACTTCGGGCTCCGTGCAGACCCCCTGGCCTTGCACAGAGAGGCCTGGAGCTGGCCCAGGGCCACACAGCAACCAGAGGAGCACCACACAAGGAGCTCTGTTCCCACCCTGCTCCCTTATTTGCATGGGCCCCTCCCCTGCCAGGAAGTCCTCCAGGTTGCTCTGGCCCTCGTGGCTCCCCAGCTTCTGAGCTCCCACCAGCCCTGCCAGGAAGCTGGAACCACAAGCCCCCGCCCCGCCAAGTGACACCACTGGCCAGCGGGGGAGCTGGTCCCAACCTCCTGTGTTCCTGCAGCATGGACAGGCACAGGCGCCCGCGGCCGGGCAGATCCCGGGCTGCCAGGCAGGCAGCGTGGTGGGTCACAGCACACCCAGGTTTCCACCCCAGCAACCGACCGCAGGGCCAGCAGAGCGCAGGAGCATGGGGGCGCGGCGGCCTCTCTTCTGCTCGCTCACAGACCCGGAAGGGGAGGGCGGCGGCGGGAAGCTGCGGTCGGAGGGGGTGCAGAGCTGTCCTCACTGCACCTCAAAACCAGGAAGAGAAACCGAGGTGGCCCAAGGGCAGGCTGTGCTGTGCTGGACAAACCCTGGGCCTCAGTTTCCCTGGGAGGGGGAAGTGGGCGCCTCTCTGCCAATCCGCCTGATGGACGGGTGCAGGCTACGCCCAGCGGGCGGTGCAAGCCGCCTGGTGCCCAATCGAGGCACACCCCCAAATGGTGGCACCCCCCTGAGCCTCAGGCCGGGCGGCCTCACCCCAGCCACGCAGGGAGCACACCGCTTCTCCTTCCCCAGCTCTTTATTTTTAGGTCTGAATTTGACTTTAATCATTAGTTAGCGGATTCTATTTCCAGCCCTTGGATGAAGGGACCGAGAGGGGAGGGAGGAGGGAGGAGGGAGTGCTCCCTGCTGGGCGTGGGGGGCGGCCCTCTCCTCCACCCATCCTGTCCCCGATGAGGGCAGAGGGAACTGAGAAATACCCAGAGGGCTCGCGGCAGCCAGGCCAGCGTCTTGGGGTGGACCCCACCCTGTGACCTCACCGCAGCCTGAGCCGTGAGGCCGGAGGGCGGCAGCGATGCCCGCTTCCCTTGCACCAAGCCGGAAGCCAAAGCCTGGCAGCCAGGGTGCAGGTCCCGCACGCACCTGCCCGTGGGACCCTGCCTGGGTTAGCTCCCGTGCGGCTATGGGGTCTTGGGCCCAGGGAAGGCCAGGCAGAGGCTGGCCGCCACCTCCCTCACCCGCACACTCAGGTGAGGCACACCTGTGGAGGAGGAGGAGGAGGAGGAGGCGGCCGCCCCCACAGTCGGCCCCTCGGCCTTGGGACAGGCTGGGAAGACCAGGCTGGCAGGGTGGGGCCGTGGAGGTGCCCGGATCCTTGTCTGAGCCTCAGGCTCAGGAGGCGTCTGTGTCCAAGGGAGGGCTGCGCTGGCCTCGCCCAAGCCAGGAGGCAGGAGGCCACTGGGCACTCAGCTCGGATGCTGCGAGGCCGGAAGGCTGATGGGTGGGGTCAGGCCGGACACCAACCAGCGGCCGTCTCCCCAGGGCCAGCCCCGGGCCTGGGCCAGCCAATCGCAGGGTGACGGGGAGGGGAAGGCAGGCGAGCTGGGCAGGGCACTGGCCAAAGTAGCCAAGACCCTCCGGCTGGAGGGGGCTCTCTGGGTAGGGACCCCCCCACCTCTGCCCATGACTGGGGCCCTCCCTGCACCCCCTCCCCGTGAGGGGTGAGGAGAGCAAACGGGCTGTGCCAGCATCCCCATTACATAAAGGACCCTGGCTCCGGGGGTCAGGGACCTGTCCATCGTCCATCCACTCTGGCCGACGTGGCGTGGCCGGGCCTGGCACCCGCGTCGGCCAGCTCCTCTCTTGGCTGCTCTTGGGACACACAGGGATGACCCCAGGGACAGAGGGGCGGCACCGCACAGGCCTGGCCCGAGGTGCCCGCGGCCCTCTGCAGCTTTCTGAGGCAAAGTCTCCCGGAGCGCGAGGCCCCCTGGGAAAACGCTCAAACGCAGCATCAGCAGTGGCCGGCGGACGAGGCCTGCGGCCCCCCAGGAAAGCTTGGGGGATTTCTGCTGTTTTCTAAGTTTTTCTGCTTGGCTTTGGTGCTGGTTGTTGCTTTCTAAGTTGGGAAAACTAGCACACCCGTAACTTTTGTACAGTGACCCCAGAACCGCCTCCGCGGACCCCATCTGACCCCCACTCGGGCCCAGGCGCCCGGGCCACTTCTGCCACGGCATAGACCCGTGGGGACACCGCTCTGTGGCCTCTTCCCCAGACTCAACGCCTCTGCCCTTTGGGGACACGTGTCAGGGTTCCGAAAGTCCTCAAGAGGCATGGCACAGAGCTGCACCCGCCACCCGCCCCAGGCTCTGCCGGCTCCACTCCGGGGCGGGGGCACTGAACCTGGCCCCTCTCCCTCTCGGGCTCGGGGCACCACGCGTGGCTCGGCCTCGGCGGAGGCAGGAGGCTCCTGGTGCAACGCAGAGGGAAGAGCGGCCACTTCTGAGAGCCAGGGCGGCCCCGAGGTCACCGAACAGAAACCACATCCCGAAGCCGTCCTCTCCACACAGGCGGGGGCCCTGGCCTGCCCCTCAAAACCCCCCAGGCCTCTCCGGGCAGGCTCTGGCTCCAGGACCTGGCCGGGTCTCCTCTGTGTGTGTCCCAGCAACTGGCAGAACCCTAAAGCAAGGGCGGCCCCCCACACCCTCCCTCCTCTGCCGGGTTTCTGCTGGGACCCCAGGGCCCGGGCCCCTCAGGTGTTCCCGCTCCCCCAGAGTTCCCATGCCAAGGCGCTGCCAACGGGGAGGGGGCTCCCAGGCTCCTGCACAGACAGAGCCGCTGGAGGCGTGGGGAGGCCCGGGTGGGGGCTGACCCCCCCACCCCTCAGAACTCATCCCCTGCAGGGGGCACCCAGCCCCAAGCACCAGGGGGAAATCTCAGGGCTGGGCCGGAAGCCCCCTCTCGCCCTCCTCAGGGGAGCACGTGCTCACCCCACAAGGCCCCCTGGGGCTGGGCCTGCGTCCTTAGTGGGCGAGGGTGCACCCAGGGCTTCCCCCCACCAGCAGCAGCCCCGGCCTCTGAGCTGGGGGCAAGCACTGCCCGCCTCATCGTTCCACCAGAGGCCAGGGGCAGCTGTCCCCCTCTCTGCCCTGCTGAGCCTCAGGTCCCCGCAGGCCGACAAGGGAGCCCCAGTTAAGCTCCCAGGCTCTGGTGGCTGGACACACCCCTTCCTGACACCTGGCCCCGGCCCTGAGGAACCTGGGAGAATGGGCCGAGCCAGGTGGCAGGAGGTGGAGGCACGGCTATGGCCTGGTGTCACCTCCACCCAAGACCCAAGCCCTGCCCATGTCCCCACCCAAGGGTCAGAGATCTCTGAGAGTGACAGGTTCAGGCCCTGGACCTGGGTCTCCGGCAGAACTCAGGGGTCCACTGGGGCTTCCGGCCCGGACCAAGGCAGGGGTCAGGAGCAAGCAGGCCAGGGCACCTGCAGAGGCTCCGGCCCACACCGATGCTCTTCCCCTCCCGGGGGGGGGGGGGCTCCGACCCCCTACCCACCCAGAGCTCCACCAACCGGAGCTGGGGGCCCGACAAGCCCTGTGGGGCTGCAGGCGGTCCCTCCCTCCCTCCCTCCCGGCCGGCTTCTGACAGTGGCTCCCGGGAGAATTCGAACCCGACAACGATGGGGCGCCCCAGGCGGTGGGGGGTGGGGAGTGGACGCGGCGGCGGCGGCGGCCACGGGAGCGGGACGGGCCACCCCCGCGCGCGCCCCCCGCCGCAGGCAGCCGGGCACTCACCTCTGGCGGGGCACTGCGGTCCGGGCGGCATCAGCGGCCTGCGGGACGCTCCGCGCGGCCGGCGGGCAGGGGCGGGGCGGGGGTCCCCGGGGGAGCGGCACAAAGAGCGGCGGCACGGCCCGGCGGAGGCAGGGGGCGGCCGCGCGGCCCGGGCCGGGCGCGAAGAAAGGCGGCGGCGGAAGGGGGCGCAAACAATGTGGCCCGCGCGGCCCGGCGGAGTTCCGCTTCCCCGCGCCGCCCCGAGGCTCGCCGGGCGGACGTCGCGCCGGCGGCCGGGGGGCCCGCCCCGCACGCTCGATCGGGGCCGGGGGCCGCGAGCTGCACGCCCCGCGGGCTCGGCGGCCGGGCGAGGGCTGGGCGGGCGGGACGGCGGCCGCGGACGCCCCGACGGCGGCGCGCGCGCGCGCGCGCTCGGACCCCGCCCGGCAGGACCCCGGGGCGGCGGCGCGCGCGCTGCGGCGGGCGGGCGGGGGGCGCGGGGGGCGCGGCGGCGGCGGCGGCCACCCTCGGCTCGCCCGTGCTCCGCGGGAGGAAGCTCGCAGGCCCCGGCGAGAGGAAGCGCGGCCCGGATCTCCGCCCGCCGCAGCGCGCCTGCGCGAGGGCCTGCCCGGCGCGGCGGGGCGCGGGCGGCGCCCCCTGTCGGGCGCCGGGGACACCGCGGGGGGTGTGTCCGCGCCGGGCCTCGCGGGGCTGGCCGTGCGAGGGTCCGTCCCAGCCGCACCCCCGGCCCGCGCGCCGGCCCCGGGTCCGTGTACGGAGAGCGCGCCCTCGCCTCGCGCAGGGGGCGCTCCTTGGTGCGCGCAGGCTCCTCGGGCCCTGCCAGGGGGGCTCCTAGGAGGACCGCTCGGTCGCCGTCCGGGGGTTCTCGGAGGGTGGGCGGCAGACTGGCGGGCCCAGAGGCGCTCGCCAAGCGGGAGGTGATGGAAGGGTGGAGGTGGTGCGCCAGGTGCAGCGGTGGGAGCTGGGCTCCTGCAGCCACAGGGCTGGGAGAGTCCGGACAGCCTCCCCGGGACCCTCTTGGACTTCACGCTCAGCCTGTAGGTGACAGTGAGGGAGTAAGTGGTCAGTAGCTGAGTGACCCTGGGCCGGTGTCTGAACCTGTCTGTCTCTGCATTTGATAAAACGAGGGAAATAACAGCTTGTGCGTCTCTGGGGTTTGTGGAGAGGAAATGAGTTAATATGTCTAAATTGTTTTGCGTGCAGCCGCCGGCGCACGTGGTGGGCCCTCGGTTAAGTACGGGCTGTTATCATTCACCGCCGTGGAGGAGGGGCGGGGAGGGGGCCAGCCCGGAGCTGCAGGAGCTGGCAGTGGGCTCAGTCGTGGGCAGGCGGACCTGGAGTTTACGGGCACCTTCTGGGAACTGGCCCTGGAGCCAGGGTCTGATGTAGGGAGACAGGAGGATGGGCGTTCTCCCTGGTGGACCAGACCCATTGGCAAAGTCCCGAGGGACCAAAGGCACGAGGGGGCCATGGAGACTTTGGGGGCCCAGAGGAGGGAGAGGGAGCACCTATGATGCTGGGAGTTGGAGACCACCGTGCCCCTGCTCCCCCCCCCCGAGGAGTGGCAGGTTGGCCCTCTGACCCCTGGGAGGAGGCACCCAGAGATGGGTGCGGGGTGATGTTGAAAGAGTGTGGATTTGGGTTCAGCTCTCAGAGTTCAGCCTCCTGGGGCTGTGCGACCTTGGGCTAGTTACTTAAGGTCTCTGGGCCCAGTTTCCTCTTTTGTAAGATGAGGTGTGCACCTCCCTCCCGAGAGTAGAGGTGGTGCAGATTCAGCAAGATAAGAGCGGGTGGAGGGGCTGGCGGGGGTGGAGGGGCTGGCGCTGGCTTAGCTGCTTTCTCTCTCCTCTGAAGGCGAGATGGACCGATAACCGGGCTGGCGGATGGAGGGGGGGTGCCTCTGGGCCTGGGGGAGGCTGTCGCTCTGCAGAGGCTTCTGGAAGGAAGTGATTGACACGTCCCTCCCCCGGGGGCTGGGTCAGCTGGTGGAATGGGAAAGCAGCCCCTGGGGGGACGTGGAGAGAAGGAATTCCCCTTCCAGTGTGGTCACCAGCCTGGGTGCCTTGGACCCCAAACGCACTTGACATTTCCACTGCGCTGGGGCCGGGGTTTGAACTTTGGAGCCAAACAAACCTGTGTTGGAATCCTGGCTCCACCTCTTCTCTGCAGAGTGAAATACATGTTGTAGCCTTCCTCACCCCCAATGTTGTAGCCTTCCTCACGCGCAGCCCCTGGGGGTACCGTCAGCAAAGTCTCCTCCGCCCCCCACCTGCCCCGTGCTGTGCTGTTTACAACAGCCCAGTCAGTGCCTCCCAGCCTCTCCCGGTCACTCACTCGGTGGACACTGCTCTGGGGATGCTGCGAGCAGGCAGGGTGGGCCACACCCCGGGAAGGGCCTGAGCTGAAGAGTGGGGGAGGTGGCTCTCGACACTGCTGTCCACACAGTGCCTCTCTGGCCGGGGAGGCTGCAGGTGCAGGGCTGGCCGCTTGGGGCTGGAGCTGCCGGGAAGACAGGGCCAGGCTGGGGTGACACGCAACACCTCGTCCTAGGACAGTGTTGGAGACACCTGTGCAAGGTGGAGACGTCGGCCTGCCCAGGCTGGCCCACGTGTCCCCTGCGTGGTGGGGTGGGGGGCAGAGGGGAGCTGAGCGGCTGGAGCCTCCGCGGGGCGTGGGGCGTGGGCGGAGCTCTCCCGGCTTCCGGCTGCACTCAGGAGCCACAGCCCACGCAGAGCCGGGTTGGTGGCCAGAAGCCAGAGCACCGTGCAGCCAGGGTTCCCTCCCCTGCCTCCTCCCCTCCCCCGAGATGACAGTTTAGAGAAGCAGAGCGGGTGTGAAACTGCTCGACACTCGCACGGTCTGGGCAGTCCCCTGGGGCAGAAAACAGGAAGCCAAGATTAAAGGCAGATTTCCAGCAAAGTCCCCTCTGCTTCCTGCAGAGCAGGTGCTCAGCGGGCAGCCAGCTCCCCCTGCCCACACCTCTGGGCCCCGCCTCCTCGGCCTTGGCTTGGCCGGCACCGAGCCTCTGCCCAGGCTCTGGGGTCGCTGTGGAAGGAGCCGGCACTGGGACACCCAACCGTGGCACAGACAGGAAGCAGCGTCTGTGGGCCGGAGCAGACAGCAGGGGGGGGGGTCCCTGAGGCCAGGTGTGATCCTGCGCCCGCCCCAAGCTGTGGGGTGGAAGTGGTGGGGAAGGGGGCCCAGCGGGCGAAGCCACTGCCTGCACCGCGGGCATCCCACTGCGGGGCGCCCGGTCCAGTCCCTGCTGCTTTGCTGTGGGCCCTGCAGGCAGCCGGGGAGTGAACCAGAGGATGGAAGATCTCTCTCTCTCTGCCTTTCAAATAAATCAATAAATCTTTAAACACACACACACACGCACGCACACGCGCGCACACATCGGTATTCTTAAAAAAATAACTAAAGCGGCAGAAAGGCGACCTTCTCAACAGGCAGCAAGGAGCCCAGAACAGCCTGCGGACCGGGTCCCCAGGGAGGGGAGAGCAGCGGCCGCCCAGAGCCGGGGGCCACGTGCTGGCTGGCCAAACTGCTGTACCCACTGCCAGGGGCTCCCGTGACTTTCCCCTTCCTGACCCACCAGCGAGTGGGCTCTTGGGGTCGGTGCCAAGGCAGGCAGCACGCCTCCCAGGAGCCCTCCCCACTCCTCCCCCAGGCCTGGGCACCCAAGTCCCAAAGCTGTCTTTGGGGGGCAACGCACCTGTCTAAATGCAAGAGTGTTCCATTAAAAATAAAACATTTATTTATTTGAAAGGCAGAGTTACAGAGAGAGAGGGAGAGAGAGACAGAAGGAGAGGTCTTCCATCTGCTGGTTCTCTCCCCAGATGGCCACAATAGCCAGGGCTGGGCCAGGCCCAAGCCAGGAGCCAGGAGCTCCTTCCAGGTCTCCCATGTGGGTGCAGGGGCCCCAGCACTTGAGCCATCCTTTGCTGCTTTCCCAGGTGCATTAGCAGGGAGCTGGATCAGAAGTGGAGCAGCTGGGACTCGAACCCGTACCCATACAGGATGCCCACGTTGCAGGCAGCAGCTTTACCTGCTGCGCCGCAGCGCAGGCCCCAGGGGTCCCACACTGCGTCTGGGGTGTCACTCAGCCCTCCTCAGGCGGGGTGGGTCTGTCACGAGGATGACGCAGGCCCCTGGCTCTGGGGACAGGTCTTGCTTCGCCGTGGGCACAGCCTTTCCTCCTAGGCCTGCTGCTCCCGTGAGCTGCGGGAGACACTGGGGCTGGGGCTGGTGGGGGCTGCCGGCACCGCCGCCTGCTGTCACTCCTCGAGCACCCACAGTGTGCGGTGCGGTGCGCCCTTGCTGTCCCTGGATGGCTGTGGAGCCGGCACTGATGGCACGTGGTAGGCCAGAGCCTGCAGCGCTGGCACCAGGCACTTCCTAGGCAGGCAGTCTTGGCTTCCGGCACGGGGCTGGGGGGGACCTGGGACCTGGAGGACCCCGCCCCCTGCCATGGCACACGCCCCCTCCTCCTGGGTCCCTGTCTCCCCAGACAGTTCTGCCTGGGATGGGGCCAGGGCGGGGGATGCGGCACGGGTGCTCAGCCAGTTCCCAGGAGGGCCAGGCCGGGGCTGTGTGAGCGCCCAGCACAGAACCTGCAGGAGGTGCTGGTGAGGGGAGGAAGGCTCTGAGGCAGCCTACCTTTGATCGCAAGGCTGCAGGAGGGAGCGGGAGAGGTAGGGAGGCTGAGCAGTGTAGCAAAACCAACGAGACGCTTCCGCGTTCCTGAACGTGTGCAGAGGCTCGACTCAAACCCCATCCCAGCGGAGCCCAGGGCTCTGCTTACCGACGAACGAGCCGGCCAGCCTGGGGTGGGCGTCTGGCACAGCGGTTACGATGCCTGCCTCCCATATCCGGGTGCTTGGGTTCGAGTCCCACTTCTGCTTTCAGGTCCAGCTCCCTGCTGATGCAGACTCTGGGGGACAGCAGTGCTGGCCTGGGTAGCTGGGTCCCAGGCCCCCAGACGTGGGAGACGCAGCTTTGGTTGGGCCCAGCCCGGGTTATTGTAGGCATTTGGGGGCAGTAAACCAGAGGTGGGAGGATCTCTGTTGAGAAACAGTGTTTTTCTTATTATTACTTGTTGAATTCTGTGCTTGGTGGAGGGTGAAGCTTATGATTATAAAATAAACTGAAAGTATACCACTGGAAAAACTCGAGGGAGGAGGAGGAGGAGGCGGGAGGGTGGGGTGGGAAGCATCTCTATGCTCCTAAATCTGTATCTATGAGATGGGGCTCCTGAGCCAGGCTGAAGCCAGGAGCCAGGAGCTTCCTCCAGGTCTCCCACATGGGTGCAGGGGCCCAAGCCCCTGGGCCATCTTCTCTTGCCTTCCCAGGCCACAGCAGAGAGCTGGATTGGAAGTGGAGCAGCCGGGACTCAAACCTGCTACACCATAACACCGGCCCCCTTCAATTTTTTAAAATTTTATTTAAAAGGCAGAGAGACAGGGAAAGAGAGCTCCAACTGGCCAGTTCACTCTGCAGATTCCTGCAGTAGTCGGGGCTGGGCCAGGCCAAAGCCAGGAGTCAGAAGGCCATCCTTGCACGTATGTGTGTGTCGGGGGGTGTGTGTGGCAGGGACCCCAGTGCTTGAGCCGCCATCTGCTGCCTCCCGGGGTCTGTATTTGCATGAGGCTGGAGAAGTGGAAGAGGTGGGACTTAAGCCAGGCACCTCCCCCCCCGCCCCGCCCCGCCCCGTGTGGGATGTGGCTTCCCCAGTAGCATCTTAACTGCTGTGCCACATGCCCAACTGTCTGCCTTTGAAATAGGTTAGTAAGTAAGTAACTAAGCCGCCACCCAGCCCAGAAGCTGTGAGGTCTGGGCCCCTCCTCCTGCAGCCTCCCAGGGTCCCCTCTTCCCTGCGGCTCTGCGAGCTCACTGTGGACGCTGTGCCCTGGTCCCCAGCTCCAGCCCCGCTGCTGGTGGCCTGGTGGCCGCAGGAGCTTGCCCCAGGCCTGGGCCTTTCACAGGCAGCACCCGGCAGCTCAATGAACCCCTTTGTTTCAGACTCCGTAGCCTGTAGGGCTTGGGTTGAACCCGAGGAGGCCGGCTGAGGGTACCACTGAGCAGGGGGCTGAGGGTACCACTGAGCAGGGGCCCGGGGCAGCAAGGGGTGGGTTCTGAGCTGGGCGGCAGGGGGGAAGCAAACAGGACCGAGTAAGGGGTGGGCTGTGTGTGCAAGGCCCGGGGTCGGGGGGCAGAACCTGTCACCCCCACAGCTTCAGCAGCTGTGAATCGCAAATTACAAAGACCCCTCTCAGTCTGGGTGGGGAACTCACGGGCGGACCTCCAGGAAGCTGCCAGGACCCCTGCCCTCTGCTGTGCCCACCACGGCCCCTTCTGTGCCCGAGTCCTGGTCTGCAGCTTAAGTGTGGGCCCAGTGAATGGGCCCATGAATTTTGGTTCTCCTTCTTCCTCTTCCTCCTTCTCCCCCTCCCCCCTCTCCCTCCCCCTCCCTCATCACCACCACCACCACCACCATCCTTCCCAGCGAAGGCCCCGTGTTTTCACAGCTGCTGGGGTGGGCTCCTGCCTTCACCCCTGCCCAGCCGTGAGACCAGAAGCCTAACTCTCTGGCCTTTCTGAGCCTGGCTCCTCTTCTCTAGAGCGGGGATGAGGGGGGTGTTGGGCACAGCCTGGGCCGCCTGCACCCACTCTCCGTGTGCCTGCACGCACACGCTGGGAGGCAGCGGGTGATGGCTCAGGGCCTTGGGCCCCTGCCGCCCACGTGAGGACCCGGATGGAGCTCCCAGGCAGGCCGCTCACCTCCCACTCCCGGAGCAGCCTTTGCGGCTGCCCTGGCTCTCGTCCCCTGTCCTCCGAGGGCTCAGCCGGCCTCACTGGCTTTGTCTGTGCCGAGCTGATGCATCGAGAGCCCTCATTCACCCGCTCCCTGACCTGCAGGGCAAGGAGGCTTCAGCAGCCCGACGCTGCCCCTCCGTGCCACTCAGAGCCCTGCCACAGCCCCGGGGCCCCAGGGGCTGGTGCAGCCCCGGGACCCCAGGCACTGGTGCAGCCCCAGGACCCCAGGCGCTGGTGCAGCCCCAGGACCCCAGGCGCTGGTGCAGCCCCAGCTTCCTCCCTGGGGTGCGACTTCAGGGGTGCACAGCTGGGGCCTGGCTGCGGAGGGGACAGTGCGAAGAAGGAGCCAGGCTCAGCTTTCACACCCAAATCCTCCTTTGGCCAGGAGCTGTACCTGTGGTCTCCGCGGATGTCCTGGGGGCAAACGGCCCTCCCTCCGCCATGGGTCCAGTGGTCTGGAGAGCGGGGGTCAGCAGGGACCCCGGCACCTGAGCCACCACGGCTGCCTCCCAGGATCCGCATCAGCAGGATTGCAGAGTTGGGAGCTAGGGCTTGAACCCGAGAACTCCGCCAGGGGACGCGGGCATCGCCTGTGCCCCGTCCATCCTAACCTAATCCGGTCTCCAGGGGCACCCTCCTCACACAGGGGCCGCCTGCAGGGGTCCGGCCACCTCTCCCTGCAGCCAGGAACGGCTCTGGTTGGACAGATGGGCCCCTTAGCCACCACACATTGGCCCCTGCAGCCTGGGGCCTTGAGCTCGTGGGAACTCAGCTGCTGCTGGTGCCGCCATGGCCAGCCCTCACCGCCGGCTGGCTCACCGTGGGGTCAGGCAGAAGGGGAGGGGGCAGCCTTGCCTGGAGCTGCAGGCTGGAGTCCCCAGGGCTCTCACTGTCACTGAGCGACTGGGGGGATGGGGTGGGGTTGGACGGAGCTGGGGGGCCTTCAGACCCACAAGGGCGGGGCCTTGGAGGGACTTTTCAGTGTTAACCAAGAGCCGAGGCCCGGCAGCCTCCCCCTCCTCCTGGGGGCAGCCCCTTCCCTAGGCCCTTCTGTGTGTTCTGGGGGCTCCTGGGAGCCACACAATTATTTTGTGCCAGCGTCAGCCCAGGTCAGTTTCTGTTCCTTGTGACTTAGAACCCGGCCTGGCGCCCCCAGCCTCCAGTGGCGGGTAGGAGGATGAGGCAGGGTCTTGCGTGGGAAGGGCCAGGTTCACGGCCTTGATTAGACAAAGGCCACTGTGTCCCCCGCACTGGGCGGGCCTGGCCTCCTGCCCTTTTTTTTTTTTTTTTTTTTTTTGAGATGAGGTGGCCTGGGCTGGTCTGAGGGGGAGCAGCGCCCCCTGGTGGCCAGAGTGCAGATCCGGGGGCAGCGGCAGGGGAAATACCTGGTTGTGGGGTGGCTCACGCTGGCCTGGCCGGCAGGCCCTGAGCTGTTTGGATTGTTAGGAGGCCCAGGCTCGGCCAGGGCCAGGGCCAGGGCTGACTGTTGCCTGCCATCCAGACGGGCTGAGGCAGAGAAACCAGGGCAGCCGGAAGGGAAGGAGATAAGGCAGCTTCCCGAGAGCACGGGCGAGCGGCCAGCTGCTGACCGCGCTGCAGGACCCAGCCCTTCCAGAAAGCGCGCCACGGGCCCCTGTCTGGCTTGGAACGGGACGGCCAGACCGGCACGTGGCTGCAGGACTGCCCAGGTCCCCTGCCTTGGGCCGCTTCCTGCTTCCAAGGCCGCCACCACGCTGGCCCCTGGGGCTGCTGCACTGGTCCTGAGTCACGAGGGCCACGCCTGGTGGCCCGCCCACCATGCCTGAGTCTTTGCTCCTTTGCTCCTCATCCCAGATCTAATCTGCAGGACAAGGGGAACCCTCAGAGGCGCAGCCCAAGCCCTGCAGGCTCCCTCTCTCCTGCCCCCTCCTGGGGTCCCCGGGTTTGCCTGGCAGCAAAGGGGGCTGTGAGCTGGGCGAGATGTTTGCCTCCAGCTAAGCCACCGGAGCCGCTGGTGAGGGGCAGGAGGGCCTGGGTGCACCCGTCCCGGGTTCCACATGGGAAGCAGGCTGGGGCCAGACAGCAGGCTCTTTGAGGGGGCAGCACGGGGTGCTGGTGCTAAGTTGGGGTGTCCAGTAGTTGGGGGGCAGGCAATTCTGTAGGAGCTGCAAGAGCCACCACCAGCCAGCCTGGGGTCAGAGCCAGCTCTGCAAGTGACCAGAGGCGTCATCCCGGGCAGCGACCTCCATGTCTGCACCTCTGTCCCCTCCTGTCCCCCCCACCCCCGAGTGCTGTGCTGGCCCCGTGGGGGCAGAAGCCCAGGAGGGCCTGCCACAGAGCGGGTGTCAGGGCCCTCAGCAGATGCTGGCGTGGACTCGAGAGGGCAGCCCGAGGGGGGGGGGGCAGGGTCGTGGCTCCTTGTGAAACTGGCTGCTCCCATCTCCGTGCGCTGGGTGCACCTGTTGCCAGGTAAGTGAGCAGCGAGAGTGCAGAGGTGAGGGCTGGGCCTGCACGTCAGTGTTCCCCAGCGTGCCCGGGCTCGGGGGCGGTGAGCTCTCTGTCCCTGGGAGCATAACAGGAGCTGAACTTTTTTTATAAAAAATTTAGATGTATTTTCATTTTACTTGAAAGGCAGAGAGACAAAGATCTTCCATCTACTTGTTTACTCCCCAGACGGCTGCAACAGCCAGGGCCGAGGGGGCCACGGGGGTCTCATGTGGCTTCTTAATTGTTGCACTAAACGCCCGCCCCCGGACGCCCTGGACAAGGACTTCCTGCTTGGGGTGAGTCTGTGGGGAGGCGGCCAAGCAGTGATGGGGAGCAGGTGAGGGGAACCCTTCTGGCCGCGCCTAGTGGCTTCTGCAGAATTGCTGCGTAGGAAGGAGCTGAGCCTTGCCTGCACACTGCATTTGCAAAACAGACTCGTTTTTCCTTAGGTTTTCTACTTATTTGGGGAGTGGAGGCATTCCCAAACTGCGACTAGGGGAAGCGCGCATTACTGCAAGTGGCCACGAGGGGGCAGTCAAGACTGCATTCTCACGGCTCCAATTCCGGGCTTGCAGTGTTGGGGGCAGGTCCTGG
Source organism: Oryctolagus cuniculus (assembly GCF_964237555.1). Taxonomy (NCBI): domain Eukaryota; kingdom Metazoa; phylum Chordata; class Mammalia; order Lagomorpha; family Leporidae; genus Oryctolagus; species Oryctolagus cuniculus. The sequence goes on from NC_091443.1 coordinate 108,923,816, forward strand.
CCTTAGAATGGGGCACGGGGATAGGAAAGAGGCGGAGGGGGCTGGGCTGGGGAGGAAGGGCCGCTCCGCCCCACACCTCACAAGCTTGACTCTTTTAGGAGGGCGGGCAAGGTGGGGAGCTTTCCTTTCAAGGCGGGGGCGGGGTCCGGGTCCTGGAACAGGTTGGCAGAGCTGGAAGACTTCCAGGTGTAGCTTCTGGCTCATCCGGGAGAGCGTGAGAGTGTGGCTGCAGAGGAGGTGTGGGGCAGTGCTGACCCCAGTGAGAAGCACCGGTGGTGGCTGGGGACTGCTCTGAGCCGCGCTGTCACGCCCTGGCTGGCAGCGTGATGGTGCTGGCTGTGCTGTGTCTTCCCAGAAGGCCGCTGGCTCACTGCCTTACCGGTGAGCCCTGGGGCTGGCTGAGGAGGGGTGCTGCCCCAGGCCCTCGCTGGGTGAGGAGTCGGGGGTGGGCAGAACCAGTCCCTTGACAAACGTAACAGGTGCAGCCCTGAGATACAGGCAGAGAGGGCCAGGAACCCCTTGGCTCCACGCCGGGGATGCAGAGGCCAAGGGGGCTCAGCTGAGGGAGGCCAGCTGCCCCGGGGCCCTGCCTGCCCGAGAGCTTGCAGGTACACAAGACATACGCTCTCGCTCGCACACACTCAGGTTTGCACACTCACAAAGCTGCATTTGAAGGGAGGCACTGTGCAAGGGCTGGGGCAAAGGAGATGACTCAGCTGTGGGAGGCACAGGTGCACACAGCTTCCCCCCCCCCCCCCCCAGCTCCTGGGATGGGTGGGGCGGGGCGGGGCGGGTGGGGAGGCCAACTCTTGCTCACCGCCTGCAGCAGGTCTCCGAGCCCACAGACGGAGCAGCTCTAAGTTCACGGGGCCGAAAGATGCGGGATGAGCTCCGGCTTTGCCTTCTCCCGGGGAAGCCTCTGGCCTCTCCTGTCTTAACAGAGGTTCCTGCCTCAGAGCCTGTGCCTGTCGGTCGCCCTGGATTCCACCTCCTCTGGGGGGCCTGCCCCGCCACCTCCCACACACACCCTGTCTCTGTCTGTGTCTTCCCGGCAGCTTGACGCCAGGCGTTAGTTTGGGAGCTGTTAGTGTCCCCCTCCCCTGGACTGTGGGCTTCTGAGAGCAGAGCAAAGCCCGCCGGCTCTCAGTGCCGCATCCCCCGGGCAGCTCCGCCCAGCGTCGTCAGAGACCTCGTGTGTATGGAGGAGGACGTCTGCACCCAGGCTGCAAAGCCAGGGAGTTCAAAAACAGTGACTTCCGGGGCGCAGTGGGTAGAGCTGCCGCCTGCAAGGCTGGCATCCCATCTGGGCACCAGTTCTAGTCCCGGCTGCTCCACTTCCGATCCAGCTCTCTGCTATGGCCTGGGAAAGCACCAGACGATGGCCCAAGTCCTTGGGCCTCTGCACCCGCGTGGAAGACCTGTTGGTGGTGTGAAGCAGTGCATGGGAGATCTCTCTCTCTGCCTCTCTTGCTATCTCTTCCTCTCCCTGTAACGGCCCTTCAGGTGATCTGTTTAGTCTTTTTTCCTATGGTCAGAATCAATGCCATTCAACGTGTTGGGTGAGAAGCGGAGAAACCAGGACTCAAGCCGGCTCTGGCACGGGATGCTGATGTCGCCAGCGGCAGCAGAGCCCACGCTGCCACTACGCCTGCCCCTCTGGTTTTTTTTTTTTTAAGATTTATTTACTTGAAAGTTGGGGTTACACAGAGAAGGAGAGACAGAAAGAGAGAGAGGTCCTCCATCCACTGGTTCACTCCCCATTTGGCCATAACGGCCGGAGCTGCACCGATCTGAAGCCAGGAGCCAGGAGCTTCTTCCAGGTCTCCCACGTGGGTGCAGGGGCCCACACTGGGGACCTGGATAAAACTCCTGGCTCCTGGCTTCAGCCTGGCCCAGCCCTGACCATTATGGCCATATGGGGAGTGAACCAGTGGATGGAAGATTCTCTTCTCTCTCTCTCTCTCTCTCTCTCTCTCTCTCTCTCTCCCTCCATGCCGTAACTCTTGCAAATAAATCTTTAAAAAATTCATTTGTATTCTCCTCTTCTGTGAATGGTTCATGTTGTTTGCGCCTTTTTTATTCAGTTGTTTTTTGTAGGGACTCTTTGCCCGTTGAGGACATTACCCGTTTATCTGTATCCGTCCAGGGCCCAGCTCAAGTCAGCGGAATCTGCAGGTGGCATATGGGGGTGGGGTGGGGTGGGGTTACTTAGCTGGGGGCAGGCAGGGGGCAGAGGGAGGAGGCCCAGGGTGGGATCTGGAGTCCCCATGGTCCCTTAGGGCCAAGGGCAGGTAGGCTTCCTGAGCCGGGGCAGGGGTGGGAGCTGACAGCGCACACCCTTGCCTACCCATGATTCTCTGGAAGGCAGGATGCGTTCACGTGGCGAGGGGGGGGGGGGCAGAATCCGGCTTCTGCATTACAGCTCTTGGGTCCGTGTCACACTCAAGGCTTTTCCCAGCCGTCGCTCCCGCAACTCCAGGTGCTTCCCGGGCCCCATGGTGTTGGTTTCCACGCTGAGGTCTTTGGTGTTGGGCGGCGGGGGTGGGGCTGTGGGCCCCAGAGAGCTCGTCCACCCACAAGTCTTTCCACCAGGAATCAGACGTGTGTTTCAGTAACAACGGACACGGCTGAACGGGTGAGCTTTGGTCTTGCTGTCGCCCACCCCACAGCTGTGTACCACCCTGAGGGCCCCTCTCAAAGCCCCTCCACCCGCCGGCCGTCCCCTTGGAGGCTGCAAGAGGAAGTAGCTCCAGGGGTCTCCCAGCCAGGAGCACCGGCTGCGATGGGCACAGACGCACGTGCCCGGGGGAGCGTGGACCTGGGTGGTGAGGTGTCCCCTGTACGTGAGTCCGCCAGGTGTGTGCAGCCAGGTACGTGCGTGCTCTCACCTGGGCGTGTGTCTGCAGGTGTGCCGCCCCCTCCCTCCCGTGCCCTTGGGGTGGAGGCAGTCCACGATCAGCCTTCCTAGGGGTGGGGTTGGGGGCAGCTGGCAGGGTAGCCGGGCAGGTTTCTGCGCCTCCTTCTCCCTGGCCATGGTTACACCTGAGCTCAGGGAGGCCTGGACCTGGTGACGCCGTCTCTGTGGACAAGGGAGTAGAGATCGTGCACAGAGCTGCAGGGGGCTGTTGTGGGAGAATGAGGAGCAAAACGTAGGCAGGTGGATGTCGGCGCCCAGCCCCACGGATGGCCCTGCTGTGTGCTGGAGCTTCCTCTGTGCACCCAGGCCAGGAAGCTTAAGGGACCAACCTGTCCAGTCCTTGCCACTCAACACATAGTCGACGGCTCCAAAGTTCTGGCCAGCCACCCGCCAGCCGAGGGCGTGCTGGGCTCTGTGCTGGGCGTGGACCAAGCAGCTCCCAGCCCTGCCCCAGAGTCCCCCTAAGGTGACAGTAGAGGCACAGAACCCACCTAGAGCCCGGGAGACCCGGCGTGGCTGGGTGTGCGGGAGCGGGAGAGGGGGAGCGGGTTTGGTGCAGAGCTGAGCGGCGGCGGGGATCTGTGTGCGCGCTGGCTGCCCTGCGGGGATTTTTGCCCGGGCTGCGGGTGCCCGGCTGCCCCGAGCTGCATCCTATCCACTCGTCTTTGCTGCTCAGCCCCTGGGCCCCCGGCTTCCTTCCCGTGGCCACTCACTCGGTGGTCAGCACCCATGGAGACTGCTGTGGGCTGGACCACACTCGGGGAGCTGGGGGCACCTGGCAGCTCCACAGATGGGGGTCAGGATGCCTGGATGGGGCGGCCCCTCCAGAAGACAGGCTCGGGGAGCCGGTGCAGGTGGCCGTGTCCTGGGCCTCCCTGGGGGCAGGCAGCAAGGGCGGGGGCCTGTCCCTATGGGAGGTGAGCTTCCTCCTGCAGCTCCTTCTCACGCAATGGGCCGGAAAGGGTTGGGGGCCCATTGTTCCCTGGCACGCCAGCACCCCCAGCCCTCCCCAGCTTCTGGGGGAGGGGGGAGCGGTGGAAGGAAGTGGGGCCTGGCAGGGCCCCAGGGAGAGGGCGCAGGCTCCCAGGAGTGCTGCCTCCCGCGTGGACGGCTGGTGCGCTCCCAGCTGCACGTGCGCCACACGCACCAGCCTGGAGACCAGCATTCCTGGTGTGTGTGTGTGCGCGTGTGCGTGTGCACGCACTGATGGGTACCTGGCACGTCATACAAGCTCACTAAGCCTCCTACCAGACTTGCAGGGTAGGATCATCCGCCCAACTGCTGGACGTAGAGAGATTATGTAACCAGCCCCTGCTTAGTGGTGTTGGACCTGGCTCTGGGATCTGCCGGTCCCCTCTCACTCCAGCACATCTGCTGGGGACTGGACTTGGCGGTCAGCACTGCCCAGCAGGGAGTGGGGCTGTCCAGGTGAAGGGTGGGCTGGCAAGCTGTCAGGTGTCACCGCGGTTCCCCCAGAGCACCGCTGGGCACGCAGAGCCGCAGACGGGGCCACAGGAGGCCTCCGGGGAGGCCGGGCCGCTGCCTCCCGAGAGTTCCGGCTGCTCCACTTCCAATCCAGCTCCCGGGTGATGAGGACGGCCCAAGTGCTTGGACCCTGCCCCCCCCCCCCCCCGAGGACCCAGATGGAGTTCCTGGCTCCTGACTTCGGTGTAACCCCAGACCTGGCTAATGTGGCCATTTGGGGAGTGAACCAGAGATTGGAAGACATCTCTCTCCTTTTGTTCTCTCTCTCTCTGCCTTTCAGATAACTAAACAAATCTTTAAAAGAAAAGCCAGAAAAAGAAAAGGAGAGGGAAGCCAATAGTTTCCGTTACCTGCTCAGTTCCCCTCATATTTATAATCTTGCAAAAATAGCTCCACTTATTGTAACTGATGAGCCAACACTGATTTAAAATTTTTTATTAAGATATATTTATTTGAGAGGCAGAGTTACAAATAGAGAGGGAGGGACAGAGAAAAAGAGACATCTTCCATCCACTGTTCACTCCCCGGATAGCAGCAACCGCCAGAGTTTTACCTGCTATGCCACGGTGCTGGCCCGCCAAGAGTGATTTTTAAAATTTATTTTGGGGCCAGCACTGTGGTGCTGTGGTGCAGTGGCCTGGGAAAGCAGTGGAAGATGGCCCAAGTGCTTGGGCCTCTGCACCCACGTGGGAGACCTGGAAGAAGCTCCTGGCTCCTGGCTTCAGATCAGCTCAGCTCCAGCCGTTGCAGCCAACTGGGAAGTGAACCAGCAGATGGAAGACCTCTCTCTCTCTCTGCCTCTGCCTTCCAAATAAATAAATAAATAAATCTTTAAAAATATGTTGTTTTATTTTTAAAAGATTTTTATTTGAAAGGTGGAATTACACACACACACACAGAGAGAGAGAGAGAGAGAGAGAGAGAGAGAGAGAGATCTTTCATCTACTGGTTCACTCCACAAATGGCCACATTGGCCAGGCTGAAGCCAGCATTAGGAGCCTCCTCCAGGTCTCCTGCGTGGGTGCAGAGGCCCAGACATTTGGGCATCTTCTGCCGCTTTTCACAGGCCACCATCAGGGAGCTGGATCGGAAGTGGAGCAGCCGGCTCCCAAACTGTTGCCCACATGGGATGCGGGCACTGCAGGTTGCACCCGCTGCGCCTCAGTCTGGCCACCCCACCCCCTATTTCTTTAAAGACAGTGTGCAGCTTCTCTGGTTGTGCAGTTGGTAGCGCGGGGTGCTTAGGAGGTACTGTTGCAGTTTTCTGATGAAAGCCTGCAGCAGATGCTGGGGGTCCTGCTGCCATCGGTCCTCTGTGTTGGAGGCCCACAGGACGCGGGCCCTCCGCTGCTCTTCATCCGTTACCCTGGGCTCCTGACGCCCACTGGTGCTTCTGCCGTCTCCATTGCTTTGCCTTTTCCGGGGTGTTAAAGGCCAGGAATCTCACTGCCATGTACCCCCCCCCCCCCACTGGCTTCTTTCGTCAGCCTCACGACTTCTCATGGCTACGAGAGCTTTTTATCGCACCCAGTGTTTGATTGTGTCCTTTTCTTTCTTTCTTTCTTTTTTTTTTTTTTTTTTAAGATTTATTTATCTATTTGAAAGGCCAAGTTACAGAGAGGCAGAGGCAGAGAGAGAGAGGTTTTCAATCCGATGGTTCCCTCCCCAAACGGCTGCAATGACCAGAGCTGGGCTGACCTGAAGCCAGGAGCCAGGACTTCTTCAAGGTCTCCCATGCAGGTGCAGGGGCCCAAGGACTTGGGCCATCCTCCACTGCTTTCCCAGGGCATAGCAGAGAGCTGGATCGGAAGTGGAGCAGCCGGGACTAGAACTGGTGCCCATAAGGGATGCCTACACTGCAGGCGGTGGCTCTGCCTGCTATGCCACAGCGCCAGCCCCACTTGCCTTTCAAAAAGAATCGTGGTTAGGGCTGGTGTTGTGGCACAGTTACGCTGCAGCCTGCCGTGCTCCCATCCCGTACCCGAGTGCCTGTTCACAGCCCAGCTGCTCTGCTGATCCAGCTTCCTGCTAATGTGCCTGAGAGGCAGCAGGTGGCGGCTCAGGTGCTTGGGCCCTGCACCCACGTGGGAGAGCTGGAAGAAGCTCCTGGCTCCTGGCTTCTGCCTGGCCCAGCCCTGGCTGTTGCGGGTATCTGGGGAGTGAATCTGTGGATGGAAGATCTCTCTCTCTCTCTCTCTCTCTCTCTCTTACTTTCTCTGCCTTTCAAATAAAACGTTTACGAATTGTGGGAGAACACACACATTTTACCGTTGTAAGTATTGGAAGCGCACAGCTCAGCGGTGTCAATGACACTCACGGTGTTATGCAGCCATCGCCCCTGTGGTGCCCAGCAGACCACGCCCATCCTGCCCCTCTCGGCCCCCACGGCCTCTGCGTCTCTGCGTGCCCCACGTCCTGCCTGGACGCGTGCTCCTGCTGCATCGTCTCTGTTGCACCTGCTCCCTTCACTGGTGCCTGGTTCCAGGGTGACCTGTGTGGCTGCCCGTGCCAGGAACAGGACTGCACAGGGCCCAGAGTCTTCAGCAAGGTCACACACACACACACTCACACTCAGCCCCCCAACCCCCCCCACATACACACACACCCAGCCCCCCATACCCAGCCCCCACACACATACACACACACTCAGTACCCCCCCACAGCCCACACACACACATACACACCCTCAGTCCACACACACACACTCAGCTCACACACACACACTCAGCCCCCCCACACCCAGCCCCCCCACTCAGCCCCACACACACCCAGCCCACACACACACATACACACACACTCAGCCCACACACATACCCACACACACCCAGCCCCCACACACACACTCAGCACACACACACACACACCCAGCCCCCACCCACACACCCAGCCCCCCCCACACATACACACACACTCAGCCCCCCCACCCAGCCCACACATACACACACACACACACAGCCCCCCCCACGTTCAGCCCCCCCACACCCAGCCCCCCCACTCAGCCCACACACACATACACACACACACTCAGCTCACACACACACACAGCCCCCACCCGCACCCACACACCCAGCCCCCACACACATACACACACACTCAGCCCCCCCACACCCAGCCCCCCCCACACTCAGCCCACACACACACACACCCAGCCCCCCTCACACCCAGCCCCCACCTACACACACACACTCAGCTCACACACACACACTCAGCCCTCCCACCTACACACACACACACACACACACACCCAGCTTTGCCTGGCTCCCAAAAGCTTTTGTATCAAAACAAACTTCTCTTTTTTTTTTTTTTTTTTTTTTTTTTTTTTTTTTTTTTTTTTTTTTTTTTTGACAGGCAGAGTGGACAGTGAGAGAGAGAGACAGAGAGAGAAAGGTCTTCCTTTGCCGTTGGTTCACCCTCCAATGGCCGCCGCTGCAGCCGGCGCACCGCGCTGATCCTGGCAGGAGCCAGGAGCCAGGTGCTTTTCCTGGTCTCCCATGGGGTGCAGGGCCCAAGCACCTGGGCCATCCTCCACTGCACTCCCTGGCCATAGCAGAGAGCTGGCCTGGAAGAGGGGCAACCGGGACAGAATCCGGCGCACCAACCGGGACTAGAACCCGGTGTGCCGGCGCCGCAAGGTGGAGGATTAGCCTATTGAGCCACGGCGCCGGCTAAACTTCTCTTTTTAATTCCATCTCCCACACGCTTTCTGAGGTCCCGTCACACAGGTGGGATGTGTAGACCCCGTTTTGTGGGTCACTCATCTCGTGATGGGCGGTTGGGGTGTCGTCTGGGACCGAGTTTCTGTCTGAGCTCCTATTTTCAGTTCTTCTGAGTACGCACCTCGGGGTGGAATACCTGAATCCTGCGGCAGTTCTGTGTTTAACCTTTAAAGGGATTTTATTGATTTACTTGTGAGGCAGAAGGAGAGAGTTCTCATCCACTCATTCTCTCCCTAAAATCCCTGCCATCGGTTGGTGCCGGGGCTGAGGCCGGGGGAAGCCAGAAACTTAGAACTCCCTGCGGGCCTCCCACGTGGTTCAGGGACCCAGTTACTCGAGCCATGGCTGCTGCCTGCCAGCGTCCACATTAGCAGGGGTCTGGGCGGGAAGTGGAGCAGCCAGGACCTGAACCAAGCACTCCAGCGTGGGGTGCGGGTGTCCCACGCCGTGACTTAACGGCTCTACCTCAACCCCCGCCCCATTTTTGAGTTTGGTTGGTTGATTTCTCATTGCTAAGATGTGGCAATTCTTCACGGTCTGGCTATCGGTTTCTTATCAGGTGCGTACTCTGTAAACCTTTTCTCTCGGTCTCTGGGTTGACTTTCACGCTTGATACTGATTTTTTTTTAATATTTATTTATTTGAAAGGCAGAGTTACAGAGAAGCAGAGGCAGAGAGAGAGAGAGAGAGAGAGAGAGATCTTCCATCTGCTGGTTCACTCCCCAAATGGACGTAACAGCCAGGGCCGGGCAGGGCAGAAGCCAGGAGCTTCATCTGGGTTGGGCCCCTTCCTCCCCAGGCGCTTCCCGTGTTCAAGACTTGAGCCAGAGCAGAGAGGAGCCGGCCACTGAGCCTGGGACGTAGCCCTGGGCCTGGGGAGCTTTGCGCTCTGGGAAAGTAGCCAGCCACAAGACCATTGACAGGGTGGGCGCAGGGCAAGGAAGCCGCAGGCAGAAAGTAGAGCCGCCGCTGCCCAGGGCTGGGCGGCAGGGGAGGGTGGGGGTCTGGGGACGGGGCGGGGCATTGCGGAGGAAGTTACTGTGAAGAAGAGCAGGAGAGGGCGGCCGAGCCCCCAGAGCGACCGCCGCAGCCCCGCCCCCGGCCGCATTCACTGGTCGGAGAAGCGTGGGCGAGCCTGGACATGCTCACAGCGCGGGTGCTTCATGGTCAGCCCGTAGATGGGGGTCAGGTCCACGGGCACGCCGGGTGGCACGCTGAACTCCAGCCGCTGGAGCAGGATGGCCAGGAAGAGGAAGACTTCCCACCTGGCCAGGGTCTCCCCGATGCACCTGCGCTTGCCGAGGCCGAAGAGCGTGACCTTCTCACTCAGGGGCTTGTTGATGGCCGCGCCGTCCGCAGTGAGGAATCGCTCGGGCCGGAACTCCTCCGGGTCCCCCCACAGCTGCCTGCGAGAGGAAGGCAGGAGAGCTGACCCTGGTTCACTCCCCGAACTGTCTGCAATAGCCGAGGCTGGGCCAGGCTGAAGCCAGGAGCTCAGAACGCCACCCAGATCTCCCACGTGGGTGGCAGAGATCAAAGGACTTGAGCCATCACCCGCTGCCTCCCAGGGTGCCCGGTAGCAGGAAGCTGGAACTAGGCCTTGAACCCAGGCACTCCAGTATGGGACGGATATGGGATGCGGCGTTCCTGTCTTAAGCATTGTACCAAATCCTGCCCCCAAACTGAACTCTGACGTTTCTTTCTTTTATAAAGCTTTCTTTCACACGATTATCCTGGGGCTGGGCGTTGTGGCACAGACGGCTTAGTTGTGGGTCGAGTTCCCACCCCTCCACGTCGCATCCAACTTCCTGCTAGTGTGCTCTGGAAGACGGCGGACAACGCTACACAAACGGGAGACCAGGATGGGGCTCCAGGCTCCTGACTTGGCCCGCCCCCGGCCCAGGCTGTTGCTGGCGTTTAGGGAGTGAGCCAGCAGATGGAAGATCCGCCTTCCTCGCTCCCTTGCGCACGCGCTCTCTCTCTCTCTCTCTCTCTCTGTGTTGCTCTATCAAGTAGACAAAAATAAACGTTTAAAAAATAGCCTTGAAGATAGTGCTTTTTAATATCAATTTTTTTGCTTTATTTAAAGTAAATTAAAATGTGTTTAACTCCACGCCTCTGGCGAGGGGACTCAGCAGTGTGACTGGGTTCATGCCCTTATTTCAGAGTAGTCGTTAATAGCACAATATCGATAGCACCTTCCATCGCAAGAGTGTCCCAGGTTGGCTGGTAAGTTACAAGTCCTCTGCCCATGGACTCAGTGGGGCATCCCCAGGAGAGGAGGAGGCCCATTCACACCAGAAGGGGCTCCGCCTTACCTGTGAGGTGCGCTCTGGGGGCTGGGGCCAGAATATGGAGCAAGCTTCCCGCCCAGCTCTATTTTGAAAAAAGACTTATTCATTTGAAAGTCAGAGTTACACAAAGAAAGGTAGGGAGCAAGAGAGAGAAAGAGTGAGAGAGCGCTTCCATCTGTTTGTTCACTCCCCAAAAGGCTACAATGCCCAGGGCTGGGCTGGGCCACAGCCAGGAGCCAGGAGCCTCCTCCAGGTCCCCCACGCAGGTGGCAGGAACCCAACCACTTGATCCATCTCCACTGCCTCCCAGGGTCTGCACTAGTGAGAAGCTGGAGCCAGGAGCTGGATCCAGAAATCAAACCCAGGTACGCAGGCGTCCTAACCACCAGGCTAGACACTTGGCCCACTGGCCGACTCTTGCGTGCACTAACGTCTGAGAAACATGGACCGAGCTTGGCCATCTGGACAGGCTACGTAGCAGGTGCCGCCTCCTTCCTTCCCCGTACCTGCTCTGAGCAGGCAAAACAGCCTCCCGACTACCGAAGCTGTGCTTGTCTTTCCACGAGGGACGCGTACTCACGGGTCGTGGTTGATTTGCCACTGGTTTATGAAAATGCAGCATTCCTTGGGAATGTGGAAGCCGTTCAGTGTGGTGTCCCTGGTGGTGCTGTGGAGGGAAGAGGGCTCCGTCCGGCTCCGGGCTGGGGCAGTCTCACTCCCGTGCCCACTGTGTCCCAGCGCCCCCACCATGTAGTCACGGGCCCCACCCTGGCAGGCGGGATGAAATTGCCTCCCCTTCCCCCAGCTCCTGTCTTCAAAGCGAGTTTGCTGAACTCTGCGCTCAGCACGCATTTGGCCCTTCCTGGAGCCGGCATTGTGGTGCAGCCAGTTGAGATTCTGCTGTTCCACTTCTGATCCAGTTCCCTGCAAACGCACCTGGGAAGGCAGCAGGTGATGGCCCAGGTGCTTGGGGCCCTACACCCATGTGGGAGACCAGGATGAAGCTCCTGGCTCCTGGCTTTGGCAGGACCCAGCCCCAGGCTATTGTGGTTGTTTGGAGGTGAACTAACAGATGGAAGATCATATAGATAGTAGGGGCCCAAGGAGTTGGACCACCATCCGCTGCCTTCCCAGGCACATTAGTAGGGAGCTGGATCAGAAGTGGAGCAGCCAGGGCTGGCTCTATCTCATAGTGGGCTAAGCCTCCACCTGCAACGTTGGCATCCCATATGGGCGCTGGTTCTAGTCCCGGCTGTTCCTCTTCCAGTCTAGCTCTCTGCTATCGCCTAGGAAAGCAGTAGAGGGTGGCCCAAGGGCTTGGTCCCCTGCACACCTGGGAGATCTGGAGGAGGCTCCTAGCTCCTGGCTTCGGATCAGATCAAATTGGCTCAGCTCTGGCTGTTGTGGCCATTTGCAGAGTGAACCAGCAGATGGAAGACCTCTCTGTCTGTCTCTCCCTCTCTCTGTCTGTAACTCTACCTCTCAAATAAATAAATAAATAAACCAATGGACGGAAGACCTTTCTCTTGGTCTCTCCCTCTCACTGTCTGTAACTCTAACTCTCAAATAAAATAAATAAAATCTTAAAAAATTTTTTTTCAAGAAAAAAGTGGAGCAGCCGGGACTTGAACCAGGCATTGATATGGGACGCTGACATTGCAAGTCACAGCTTAGCCTGCTGCACCACAACAGCCTCTTGCTTGCTGCTGAAGTCAGCGTTCACTAACTCCCTTGATTTCGTTCAATTTCAGGACGTAATCAAGGCTCGGCGGCTGTTAGGTCCTGGCAGACAGCAGAGAGGCTGGACCCGCCAGGTGAGTGCAAGATACTCCCGGAGGGCAGGTTTGTGTCGGGATTGGCTGCGGGGCAGAGGTAGGGCTGTAGGAGCCGAGGAGAGGGTGGGGGTCACTCCGGGTCCTACACCAGCACCGTTGGAGGCTGCTGGGCTGGGGCGAGGGTGCTGGCAGGGAGGGGATGGGGGCAGAGCGGAGGGAGCGCTGTGATCTGGGTGTGGCTTTCTCCTGGCAAGGCCTGGGGCGGGCAAGATGGCCGCCTCACCTGTGGGGGATGGTGAAGGGGACGAAAGAGGTGTGTCGGAAGAGCTCCAGGATGAAGGCCTCCAGGTAGGGCAGCTGGGGTCTGTCGGAGAGGCGGGGCTGCCGCGCCCTGCCAACCACAGCGTCTGCAGAACACCAGGGGTGGGCGACGGACGGAGCTCAGGGCTACTGTGGCACTCGGCACCTGTGTCACTCTACACGGGGCCCCACTGCTCCCCAGCATCTTTGGGGCAAGGGTGGGCATCACTGTCCATCCGGGCTTTCACAGAGCAGGTGCGTAGCAGGCATCTGTAGATGGATCAAGCCCAGCCACAGGGTCAAGGGCACCACCTACCCAGCTCCTCCTGGATCTTTCTCTGTCTCCTGGGGTTGGTCACCAGGTACATGAGGCTCCATGAGAGTGCTGTGGTGATGGTGTCAAACCCTGGGGGGGATAGGAAGGAAGGACGGAAGGACCACGGAGACCTGCGTTAAACAAGCACCTGCCAGGGAGGGACCAAGCCGTATCTTCCTCTGACCCCAGCCCCTGAGCTTCCTGGGGGCAGGGCTGGGCTTCTTGGCGTGGACTTGGGACATTGGTCATCAGCTGCCGGCATGACAGGGGCTAGGCTTAGAGGTCAGAGGGTTCTTTATCGCTCCGTGGGGAAGCTGAGGTGTGCAGGGGGAGAGGGACTTGGAGCAGAGTTTCCAGTGGGAGTTGGTGGCACAGCTCGGGCCAGGTTCCTGTGTCCTGTGCTAGCCGGTGTGAGGCTGGGAGGCCTTCTGATGGGCCCTGGGGCTGAACGAGGGTGTGGGTGCCCAGCAGGCACCGGGTGGGGGTGGAGGGGCAGGGTCCCGCCCCTACCAGCTCCAAAGATGTCGTTGACGAGGTTGACGATCTTCTCCTGGGGGATGAGGCCGCTGTTGGCCTTGGAGTTCTTTTCGCTGTGCTTGAAGAGGGCGCCCGTGATGTCCTGGATGCTGTTCTGAAGGGACACGGGCTTAGGGCGCCAAACGCCGGCCCCGGTGGGTGGCGTGTCCTTGGGTGCTCCCCCCTCCGCCCTGCCTGGGGCTCACAGCAGGAGGCTTGACCCCTCTCCCAACAACCCAGGGTCCAGTTTCAAAGGAGGAAGAGGCCGGTGTGAACAGGGAAGTGAAGCGAAGGCAGAGCTGGGGATCAGCCACTGTTGGGGTTCAGGTTCCCGCAGGACAAAGGCTGAGGGCACCCCCCACGGTGCTGGCGGGTCTCCCAGGGCCCCTGATGGGGAAGCGGTAAGGGTGTGGATTCTGAGGAGGCGTGGTTGGCCCTGGGCCACATGGCTGGTCCTGGGGGGGGGGGGTCCCTCGGCAGGTGCACCCAGGGCTCACCCTGTCGAAGTCCTCATAGTGCTCCCGGACGGTTTTCTGCAGGAACCGCAGGAACCTCTGGTTGAAGTCCTTGAACCTCTGCAGGGGGCGGTTGGGCAGGTAGCGCAGGATGGGGAAGAAGTCCACGGGGCTGCCGGAAGAGGCGGTCTCCACGAACTTGCTGCTGTTCCTCACGACGTCCAGCATCTCCTCACTGCCCTGCGGGAAGCGCCGCCCAAAGCACATGGCCCCGATGACCCTGGCCGCCGACACCACCAGCTGGCTGTAGGGGTCGAAGCGCCCCACAGCCGCCATCAGCTCCTGGAACCTGCCGATGAGGTTCTCGGCCTCCTGGCTCACGTGCTCCTCCAGGTAGCAGGAGCTGGAGGAGGCGGGGTTGGAGGCGATGGAGAAGCTCTTCAGGGAGTCCTGGGCCAGGCGCCGGCGGGCGGCCCACACGGGCCCCGAGTCTGGGCTGAAGGTCATGCTCTGGCCCTCGGTGATGAAGGAGGAGCTGTAGAGGTCAGGCCGGCCCTTGAAGTCGTCGCCTTGCCGCACCAAGGCCTGCTTGATGGTGTCCAGGCCGCTGAGCACCACCACGGGCGTGGAGCCCAGGCGGATCTGGAACACGTCCCCGTAGCGCCGGCTCAGCCGCGCCAGCGCCACGTGCGGGTTCTTGCCCAGCGTCAGCAGGTGCCCGAGCAGGGGCCAGCCCCAGGGCCCCGGCAGACGCTTCAGGCCTTTGGGGACCTTAGGCCTCGAGGCCCTGACCGCCCAGAACACCAGGCAGAAGACGGCAGAGACCAGGAGCAGCTCAGTGACCGAGAGGGGAGCGGCTGGGGACATCGCCATCTGCAGCAACAGAAGGGGCGAGGCGGGAGGGGCCGGGCTGAGGGTCGGGACGGAGCTGCTCCTCCATCCGCGTCCTCATCCAGGCTCTGTGCTTGGCTGCCTGCCTGCTGCAACCCACAGAGGCTGCGAACTCCCAGAGTGGGTACCCAGGACGCTGAGGTGGGCCCCCAGCACTGTGTGTGTGTGTGTGTGTGTGTGCACGTGCACTCTGGAGGTTGTGCCAACAGGCCCCTACCAGGGCTGGCTTCCTGCCGGCCATGTGGAGCTCCCCCACCCAGTGACACGGAGGAGGCGAGGTCCCAGGGCTGCAACAAACAGCTTCTGGTCCATACCAGGAAGGGTGCCTCCCTCCGCCCCCAATGATGAGTGAGTCCCTGTCCATCACAGCCTGGGAGGCTGGGGTTGGGCAGCAGCCTTGGCCAGGCCACCCTCGTGGCTAGCGAGGACCCTCCTCTCCTCTCCCCCACTCCGAGGAGGGACCCTTGGAGATGTCCTAGGTTAAACCGCTCCTTGGAAAATGGAGGCACTGGCCTCCAGAGCTGGCGTAGTTACGAAGGCCAGGGCTCAGGCCTCCTCCAGGTAACCCAGGGCCCCCCGCCCCCCATCGCTGTAGAGCAGGGAGTCCCGAGGGCCGAGCAACTTACCTGTAGAGGCAGGTGCTTCAGATCGGCGGGGCTGTGGGGGCTGTCCACGGCGGCAGGCTCCGGCCGAGGGGGCATTTATATTCCCTACCACCTATCAGGTTGGCCTGGTCACCTGACATCAAAGTTGGATCACTGAACAAAGTTGGAAGGATCAACCCTCGGCTTTGGGCCATGAGCCCTCAGCTCCGCCCACTCCCCAGGCCCCAGGCCAGCTCCCTGGGGCTGGGCCAGAGAGGATCATGGTAATGGCCAGCTCTTCAGTAGATGTCCAGGGCAGGCGGATCCGCTTCCCTCCAGGGCAGGCCAGGGGGCTGGGAGTGGGCGCTGTCCCCAGAGGGAGGGTCCCTGCGGGCACTTGGTCCAGGGGCCCACGCTGCCCCTCTAGTGCCACCTCCCCAACAACCTATGACTCCAGCCGGCTCCGCATCTTGGCCTGAGCCTTCTAGAAAGTTCCCTCACGTTCCTGCCTCCTGGGAGACACAGTGAGAAACTAAAGAGCAAATGAGGTTGCTCGTGCGACATGAGGGCTCCGGCCAGAATCGCTGGGCCAGAATAGACAAGGGCTGCTCCGGAGACGGGGCGGCCAGATGTGGCGTGCGGAAGGCGGCCAGCACACAGAATCTCTCACAGGCTGCCAAGGACAGCTCCGGGAGAACTGGGGACGTGTGACCGTGACCGTGGCCGGGAGACGGCATCCTGGGCTGAGGGCTGGTCTTCTTCCTTCTGCACACAGCAGCACGGGTGTGAGGGGGTACCCTGGTTTGTGGGGACAGGGGGGTGCTGGTTAGGGGTGGAGTGCCGTGACACCGGCAGCCTGCTTTCAAATGCTCTATCATCGCTCCCTGTCATCCATCTATTATCATTTATCAATCATCTCTCAATAAGAGATGATTATCTGTCCATCCTCTGTCTACCTATCTATCCACCATCTTTATCTGTCATCTGTCTTCTATCTTTCTGTCCATCCTCTGTCTACCTATCAATCTGTCTTCCTATGGATCCATCATCTACTTATCTGCTAGTATCTATTTAACATCTGTCGGTCAGCTCTCTGCTGTCATTTATGTACCCTCTATGTATCCATTTGTCCATCTAGCGATCATCTGCCTGTCATCTGTCAATCAATCTACCTGTTATCCAAGTGGATGACATCTATCTGCTGTCTTTAAAAAAAAAAGATTTATTTTTTATTTATTTGAAAGGCAGAGTTACAGGGTGGGGGGAGACAGAGAGCGAGAGAGAGAGAGAGAGAGAGAGAGAGAGGTCTTCCATCTGCTGGTCTGCTCCCTGAATATCCGCAATGGCAGGAGCTGTGCCAACACGAAGCCAGGAGCCAGGCGCTTCCTCCCGATCTCCCACGTGGGCGCAGGGGCCCAAGGACTCAGCCCATCCTCCACTGCTTTCTCAGGCCATAGCAGAGAGCTGGATCGGAAGAGGAGCAACCGGGACACAAACTGGCGCCCATGTAGGATGCCCGCGCCAGAGGCGGTGGCTTAGCCCACTACGCCAGAGCACTGGCCTCTCTGCGCTCGCTCTCTCTCTCTCTCTCTCTCTCTCGTCTGAGGAACGTCAGCCTTCTATGAATGTACAGGTGCTCGCTGTATGGAAGGGGCCTTTAAGAGAGGCTCAGGTCTTGGCTGGGTCTGAGAGAGGGTGGAGCGCAGCCTTAGGTCGGGCATGGGGTGCAAATCTTACTTTAGGCTGAACTGGGCTTTTCACCCCTGAATACGGGGAAGCTGTGGGGTCAGCCAGTGGAGACGTCGAGGGGCAGGATGGGAAATGGGACAGAGCACAGCGGGGGTTGGAGGCTGGGGAAGGTAGGACGGTAAAGCTGTGCACATAAAACGGGTCAAGGGCCAAGCTAGGCCGTGCTGGTACAGAATGGAACTTTCATGAACTAACTACAGTTCACAGTTTACTCAGAGGCCCTTGGCTTGCGTAACGTCTCTTCTCTTCCAGGGTCTTGTCCAGGACACCTGGAGACATTTAGTCATTGGACTCTTCATGGCTGTGACAGTTTCTGTGTGATTATTAATTTATTTATTTGAAAGGCAGAGTTGGAGAGAGAGGAGAGACATGGGGCTGGCATTGCGGTGTAGCAGGTAGATGTAGGTGCCCTGGGATCGCTCTGGTCTGCCTTCTGCCTTCCCGTCGTTCCCTTGCGGGGGACGTCTGCCCTCCTCCCATCACTTCTCCCTCCCGCAAAGCTCCTCAAGGAAACACAGTGCTTCCGGGTCAGAGCTGCTTATAATGCAACACCAGGATGCCTTTGCGGCTCGGGCTCCCGTCTCCACTCACGCGAGTCTTCCCAGTCTGGCCTGCCGTTGCCGTCTTTAGCTGCTTGCCTGCTTCTCTCAGCCCCGCTGTGAAGACATCGCCTTGTGAAGTCCCACTCGTGACTGCCACATAACGCGGCTCGAGGGGCCAGCCTGGGGCGCGCAGCTGTTGTGGCCCAGTGGGTTAAGCTGGGACACCTGTATCCCTATGGGCGTGCTGGTTCAGGCCTTGGCCACTCGGCTTCCAATCCAGCTTCCTGCTAATGCGCCAGGGAAGGCAGCAGAGGATGGCCCAAGTGCTTGGGTCCCTGCACCCACATGGGAGACCCGGATGGAATTTTTGACTCCTGGCTTCCACTGGGCCCTGCCCTGGCTGTTGTGGGCATCTGGGGAGTGAACCAGCTGATAGAAGATCTCTCTCTCTCTTTCTCTCTCTCTTTCTCTCTCTCTCTCCTCTGTTACTCTGCCTCTCAAATAAATAAATATTTTAACTCTTTTAGAAAAGATTTATTTATTTGAAAGGCAGAGTTATAGACAGATGGGGGGGGCAGAGAGAGAGAGAGAGAGAGAGAGAGAGAGAGAAATCTTCCATCTGCTGGCTCACTTCCCAAATGGTCTCACCGACCAGGGCAGGGCCAGGCCGAAGCCAGGAGCCAGAAACTCCATCTGGGTCTCCCGCATTGGAGGCAGGACCCAAGCACTTGCGCCATCCTCTGCTGCCTTCCCTGGCGCATTAGCCAGGAGCTGAATCGGAATTGGAGCAGCTGGAATTCAAACTGGTGCCCATGTGGAATGCCGGAGTCACAGGCGGCAGCTTCACCCACGGGGCCACCGCGCCAGCCCCTCCCTCGATTTTGAATACAGTGCGGGTCGCACAGTGGGTGTGTTCTGTCCTTACAGCGGCCAGCGTGGACTTCACAGAGGGGCTGGCACCAGCAGGCAAGCAGCTAACAAGGACCCGTGGCAGCCCCAGGTTGGTGCCAAAGCCGTCGTGGCCGGAGGGGGTCCCCTGAACTGACCCTGTTGGACCTGGTACCTCACTTCCTGCTCCCGACTCTCAATGTAAAGTATGTTTGAGGTCTCTCAGGGCTGAAAATAAAAGTCAACTAGGGGGCGGGGGCCAAGCCTGGTGGTTCAGCTGCTGGCATCCCACACCTGATTCCTGCTAATGCAGCCCCCAGGAGGCAGTGGGGACGCCTGCTCCAGGAGTGGGAGATCTGGGTGAGTTCCTGACCCCCAGCAGGGCGGAGGGCACAGAGCCAGTGCGGAGGAGCCCTGAGAGCCTTGAGCCACAGCTGCAGTCCTTGCGTGGGCCACACTCTGCTCGGCAGCCTCTCCACAGCCGCCTTCTGGGGGCTCTGCCTTTGCCCGCTCCCCCCCGAACCCCTGCTCTGCTGGGCCAGCGCTCAGGAGCTGCAGCCTCCCTCCTGGTCTCTCTCACCTGCACAAATGGCCCCTCTGCACGACCCCAGGTGAGGGACTGCGTTGGGCTGATGGACACAGGTGGGGACTGGCCCGGGTTTGTGCCTGGGGAGGAGGAGGGGCTGCAGGGGGTGAGGGAGCCGGCTGGGGAGGGCCCTGCAGGCCGCAGTCAGGAGGCTGCTCCCCTGCTTCTAGAATCTTCCTCTGTAAGGGGCGGGGTCTCCGCCTCAGCACAGCTGCAGGCGGGAGGGCAGAGGGCTTCGGGCAGCAGGGAGCAAAGGGGCAGCTGATGCCTGGGACCCGGCTCTGCTGGCGTCCCAGGGCCACCCCAGCCAAGGCGCCTCCAGCATAGCTCCCGCAGGGCCCAGACGCAATGGACCCACCCTGCCATGGCCCTCGGCAGCCATAGTGGGGGCTTCCGCAGACATGCTGAGCCCCCAGAGTGGGCCTGTTGGAGGCCATTCTATCCAGGGCCCAGCTGTTCAACAGGAGCGACCTCTTAGGAGCCTGTCCAGCCTGAGTGGTCTTGTTGGCTTCTGTCACTCAGAGGCTCGGCTGGGTAAGCCGCCCTGGCTGGCCCCTTGGGTCAGAATTTTTTTTAAGGTTTATTTATTTATTTGAAAGGCAGAGATTCAGAGAGAGAAGGAGAGAGAGAGAGCGCTTCCATCTGCTGGTTCACTCCCAAAATGGCCACTTTGGTCAGCCTTGGCTAGGCCAGGCCAAGCTAGGAGCCAGGAGCTTCTTCAGGGTCTCCCACATGGGTGCAGGACCCCAAGCACTTGGTCCATCTTCTACTGCTTTCCCAAGCCATTAGCAGGGAGCAGAATCAGAAATGGAGCAGCTGGGACTTGAACTGGCGCCCATGTGGGATGCCTGCACTGCAGGCAGAGTCTTAACCTGCTACACCACAGCTCTGGATCCCAAGGGTCAGAATTCTTCTTCTTTTTTTTTAATATTTATTTATTTATTTCAAAGTCAGAGTTACACAGAGAGAGGAGAGGCAGAGAAAGAGAGACAGGTCTTCCATCCAATGGTTCAGTCCCCAACTGGCCGCAATGGCTGGAGCTGTGCCGATCTGAAACCAGGAGCCAGGAGCTTCCTCCAGGTCTCCCACATGGGTGCAGGGGCCCTAGGACTTAGGTCATCCTCCACTGCCTTCCTGGGCAGCCGGGTCTTGAACCGGCACCCATGTGGGATGCCAGCGTTGCAGGTGGAGCCTTAGCCTGCCACACCACAGCGCCGGCCCCGAGCCAGGCTCCTTTGAGAGTGAAAGAGGGCACCTTCGTGCTGATGTCAGGACGACAGCTTAGGCCAAGACCGATATGGGAGATCCTTAATTACAGCAGTCGGGAGCCAGGGAGCCAAGGGTCTCTGTGGACGGGCAGGGGAGGATGGGACGGAACTGAGGACCCAGAGCTGGGTTGACTAGATGGGATGAAGGCGCAATTGGAGACATGGCCCAGGTCTCCATCCACCCAGATTCCCAAATAGCCACAGCCCCAGCCCATGCAGGGACGCCCGTCCATGCTCCTCATACTCCATGATGGCCTTTAACCCCCTCCCTGGCTGCTCCTGTAGCATTTCCTGACCCAGCGTGGGCTCTTCTTCGGGGGGCGGCTCCTGTCAGTCCCCTGCCACAGGGCCCTCAGTGGTGCTGGCCCAAAGCTCTGGGCTGGACGACTCCGCTGAGCCCAGACCTTGGGCTGGGTCTCTGCCCCTCCAACCCAGAGCCCTCTGTCCTCCCCACTGCCCACTGCCCCTGGCCCTGCCCTTGTGTGCCTGGTATTGATCCCTGGGGAGCCCTCGCCAAGTGCTTCTCACGCAAAGGCGTGGAACTTTGACCTAGGAATGTGCTCAGCTCCAGGCCAAGGTCCTCGAACCTCCTGCCCAGCTCCCTCCTTCTCTGCCCAGTGCCCAGTGAGGGCCGCCTTCCCAAAAAGGGCATGCCTCTCACAAGGCCATGCAGCTGCCTCTTGCCCAGGAGCCTGGGGGCTGGGGACCCTGGTCCAGAGGCCAAGCTCGTCCACCTTCTGCCCCCGTGGGCCAGTAAATCATGGTGCAAGGGCCCTGTCTAGTGGACAAGAGGCCTGGGAGCCAGGTTCTGCCTGGACCGGCTCTGTGCTGTGCCCTTGGCCTTTGCCCTCCTGACCTCAGTTTGTCCAGCTGAGAAATGGGAGAACTGGCTTTTTAGCCAATGAATCAGCCAGTGCCAAGAGCCCCTTGGAGGAATGTGAGTGAGGAATGCACCTTCTACAGAGAGATGGGGTTTCCTGAGACCCTGGTCAGGAACCCCACCACGCGGTGGCCCCCCAGCACCCATGCCCAGAACCCCAGCATGCGGTGGGCTCCCAGCACCCATGCCCAGAACCCCAGCATGCGGTGGCCTCCAGCACCCGTGCCCAGGCCACTGTTTCTCCGGCCAGGGGAAGCTCAGGCCTCGCTCCCTGCCTCGCCGCCATGGCTGCCACACCAGCCAGTCCTCTTGGCAGCTCGAGCTCCAGTCGAGACTAAAGGATGGACCCCACTGTGGCGGGTGGGGGGGTGACGCAGAGGATGCCCCGGAAGTGTTCCCTGTCGCCTGCATTTTGGGGGGTGATGTCACCTTCCTTGTGTCCCATCTGTAAGTCAGTGTCTCGCCAGGATGGTGCTCACAGACCCGCTTCCCACTTGGTTCTTCCCCACGTTAGGGCACGGAGGAAGAAGTGGCAGGTTGTGTGTGGGGGGGGCATGTCACAGCAAGGGTCCGATGGCCAAGGAGAAGGGCTGGAAGCAAATCTCAGCTGAGGACAGGATCCAGGAAGGCACCCTGGAGGAGGTGGCGTGAGGGGAGCGTGCAAAGTTAGAGGGAGAGGCCCGGCAGGCTCTGCTCAGGAGTCTGATAACCCTTCTCGGGGTGGTGGGAGCTACGTGAGGGGTTCAGGCAAGAGGGTGATTTTGAAATGAGGTTTTGGGGTCCGCGCTGTGGCATAGCAGGTAAAGCCACCACCTGCAGTGGTGTTCAAGTCCCGGCTGCTCCAATTCCAATCCAGCTCTCTGCTATGGCCTGGGACAGCAGCGAAAAATGGCCCAAGTCCTTGGGCCCCTGCACCCATGTGGGAGACCCAGAGGAAGCTCCTGGCTCCTGGCTTCAGACCGGTGCAGCTCTGACCGTTGTGGCCATCTGAGGAGTGAACCAGTGGGTCGAAGACCTCTCTCTCTCTCTCTTTGCCTCTTTGTAACTCTGCCTTTCAAATAAATAAGTAAATAAGTAAATAAATAAATAAATAAATAATTTTTTAAATGAGGTTTTGCATTTTTTTAAAACTTTTTTTTTTGACAGGTAGAGTTAGACAGTGAGAGAGAGAGACAGAGAGAAAGGTCTTCCTTCTGTTGGTTCATCCCCCTAATGGCCGATCCGAAGCCAGGAGCCAAGTGCTTCCTCCTGGTCTCCCATGGGGTGCAGGGCCCAAGCATTTGGGCCATCCTCCTCTGCCGTCCCGGGCCACAGCAGAGAGCTGGACTGGAAGAGGAGCCACTGGGACTAGTACCCGGCGCCCCAACCGGGACTAGAACCCGGGGTGCCGGCACCGCAGGCGGAGGATTAGCCTATTGAGCTGCAGCCCCGGGCTGAGGTTTTGTATTTTTGAAACAAACACTCGGGGTGCTGCCTGGTGGAGGAGGTGGAAGGAGCATAAAGAAGGTGGGAACTCAGGCCAGAGGCTGAGTGCACAGGTGTGGTGTTGGCGACACCTGCCCTCGCTCTCAGGTGGCTGTCATCAGAATGATGGGCGTGGTCTTGCTCCAATCGGACCCCAGCAGCGTCTCCATGGCTCGAAGAGGCAGCCCCGTGGTGCTCAGCCAAGGGCTCCCCCCACACGGCAGGGCTGCTCCCCCAGGACCCCACCCACCCACCTCAGCCTTGCTGCTAGGTCTCTCGTGCACGGGGGGGGGGGGGGAGGCACCATTCCAGTGCCCTGGTTCTGCTCCTTCCACTCCCACCTCCACCCCAAAACCGCCGCTGCCTGCACCAGGTGCTGCCTTCATCCACGCGCCCCGATGACCACCCCGCTTTGTCTGAATCGCAACCTGCTCCTTCGCTCTCTACCTGGTTCCCTCCCTCGGGGCGCAGGCCCCCTGTGCCTGGCGCACAGTAGGCGCTTGCTACTTATTTTGCACAAGGGAGAGGTGGGTGAGGAGCAGGCGAGGCCGGGTTCTGGCCTGGGCCAGTGCGGACCACGCCGCCGACGCCGTTCGCGGGGCTGGGGCCGGCGGAGTGATGAGTGAGCTGGGGACAGGTTGAGCCAGACACGCAAACACGGCTTTTGTCCCCAGACACCCCAGGTCGGGAGGGTTCGGCCTCGCACGGACAGCGCGGCGTCGGACGAGGCAGCCTTGGGCGTAGACCCAGAGCGCGGACTGGACGCGCAGGCTGAGGCGAGCTCCGCACGCAAGCCCGGGCCCTTTGCCCGCCTCGCCCCCTCTCCAATCGCGCGCCTGCGACGCTCGGGCGAGGCCCTGGCCCTTTAAGAGCCGCGCCCCTGGCCCCCTCCCCCCACTTCGCGTGACTGCGCCGGGACCCGTGCCCAGCCAAGGACCCGGGCGGCGAGTTGGCTGCGCGGGCCTCCAAGCCCTTCTCACGCAACTCCTGGGCGCCGCGCCCCCGGCCAGGTGGCGCGGGGAGGGGCCGCGCGACCTCTGGCCTCTGCAAGCCTGCAGGTGCTCCGACGCGGGCGGGGGAGCCTCCGCGCCCCTTCGCATTCCCCCCTCGCACCCTGGCCGGTCCCGGGGGGCCCCCTCTAGCCCTTGCGCTCTGTAGCCCCCGCAAAGTACTAGCGACCCCCTGGCCTCCTTCCTGGAGCCCAGGGGCAACCTCGAGGGCCAGGGTCCGGCGGGAGGTGGCCCTGGGTTGCCACGCGCCTGACCCCGGAGGCGGCGCCCGGAGAGCCCGCGCGACCCTCGGTCCGTGAGCGCGAGCTTCGCCGGGTCGTCGCGCCCTGGGGGACGGGGCCAGCTCAGCGGCGCCTCTGGCCTTCCGGCGGCCGTGACCTCGGGCACAGGGTCGCTGAGCTTCTCACGCGAGCAGGGACTCAGTAACCCCGGGGGAGCGGTCGCCAGCGGGCAGCCCCGCCCCGCCTGGCCGGTTGGCTGGGCAGCGAATGGGGGAAGGGGGACTGGCACCGCCGTGTCCCGGTCGGTGCAAAAATGATGTCGGGAGATCCGGATCTCCCGACGGAGCCCCTCAGGCCCCCTTTTCCGGGTGAGCTCCAGCTTCTGCCTCAAATCCCCGCGATGCATAAGGGGGTGCCTTGTAACTGGGGGTCCCAGGTATCCGCAGCCTCCACCCCTTATGTGCAGGCACCTAGATGAGGCCTCCCTGTGGAGGTCTTGTCTGTCCCCTCCTCCCCCTTCTCGTCCCACCCTGGAGGGCCCAGCCCCCCGCCCCGCAGCCCTCCCTCTCCCCCCCACCCACCGGGGGCAGCCCCTCCCTCCCCCCCTCCAGTAAAGGAGGCGTGGCCACACGCAGCCTCCTATAAAGGTGGCAGTGCCCTGGCCCTCACCCTGGAGGTGACCGTGCCTTGGAGTCTCCTCTCACCCTCTCACTTCCAGAGGAGCTCGGCACCTTGCATCCGCAGGTGAGTGCAGGTGAGTGTTCCTTTCACTCCCTGTGAAAGGAACATTTTGGTGCCTACAGGGTTTCCTAGGGAGCAGCAGAGGCCGGGATTGTCCTCAGTGGCCAGTCAGTGCAGCCCCCAGTAGGGGCACTGAGGCCGGGGGAAGGACAGGACTTAGCCCAGTTCCTACGACGCGTCCCAGACCTGTGCGTACAGACACCAGCCCTGGTCGGGACTCCACGGGCAGCTCCAGCTCCATGCCCACACACCCTGGGCAAGCTTGGGGCTGCCCCCATCGGGGCCACCTGGGGGGTAGAGGCTCTGTGTTGGGGGAGGGGTCTTCTCTGGGTGGGAGGGCAGACCCAGGGAGCCTGCCAGGTTCTTCCAGCTGTACCGTGCCCTATCTAAGGGCAGCCCCAGTGGGCTCCTCTTTCCCAAGTACTGCTTACCAGAGCGCTGTTCTGAGTAGGACACACACACACACACCTGTGCTCTCCCCAGCCACTTTCCCTGTCTGTGGGCTCCTCTGCAGGCAGGCAGCTGTGGGACAGCCAAGTCCATGGGCCTTCGCCTCCTCCCGTGGCACATAGCTGGAGGTCCCCGGACACCCACTGAGCAGAAGGGGGCCCCGTGGCCACCAAGGCCTGGCAGTGGCCCTGCTCATCCAGGGACTTAGAATCTAGTGTACCTGGGGATTCGGCTCCTGCAGGAAACCTGCCGACAGCAGCAGGGGGCTCTGGGGCTTGAGGTGGGAACGTGGAGCCCCTACTGTAAGACGGAGTGGGCGGCTCCTCCAACAGGGCACAGCTGGGTGGCTCTTGGTCTGCTTTCTCTTGCAGAAAGGTAAAATGACCATCGACACCCACCTGAACCCCAGCACCGGGCCTCCTGACCTACCTACAGCCCGGGGCCCCAGGCAGAGCCCGATCCGTGGACAGAATGGTCCACGATGCACTCGCCCTTCCTAGACCAAGCCTGCAGGCAGTACTGTCTCCGCTTCTGCTGGGTTCAGGTCCATTCCTGACTCCCTGGGTTCGGGTGGCCTGGTGGGAGTCTTCCATTGACTCTTGCCCCTGGGGACCAGCAGAAGGGGGAGGCGGGGACTCTTCATTCATTGAGAGTTGAGCTCAACGAAAATCCTGGCCGGGATTTCTTCACCTGATCTCCAGCGGCTTATAAAGGGCGGGTGGGAGGAGCTCAGAGGGCTGGGCTGAGAGCGGTGTGGCTTTGGCAGTGGCCTTTGCGCTGCCTGCCCAGCGTAGACCCTGGGATGGAGCAGCAAAGAAGCAGGGTTCGGCCGGCGCCGTGGCTCACTAGGCTAATCCTCCGCCTTGCGGCGTCGGGCTAATCCTCCGCCTTGCGGCGCCGGCACACCGGGTTCTAGTCCCGGTCGGGGCGCCGGATTCTGTCCCAGTTGCCCCTCTTCCAGGCCAGCTCTCTGCTGTGGCCCGGGAGTGCAGTGGAGGATGGCCCAAGTGCTTGGGCCCTGCACCCCATGGGAGACCAGGAGAAGCACCTGGCTCCTGCCTTCAGATCACTGTGGTACGCCAGCCGCGGCGGCCATTGGAGGGTGAACCAACGGCAAAGGAAGACCTTTCTCTCTGTCTCTCTCTCTCACTGTCCACTCTGCCTGTCAAAAAAAAAAAAAAAAAAAAAGGCAGGGTTCTGGGAGAATTCCTCCAGGGCTCCTTAGAGGCTCGCAGCCTGCTGGGGGGGGGGGCGAGCCCCGGCTCAGCACTGTCCCCAGGAGGCTCAGGGCCAGTCCGTGCCCCCTCTGCAGGTCAGCCTTCCCCAAGCGTGCAATGAGGCCAGAAGACTGGCTGATTGCGAGGGTCCCGAACGAGAGAGGTGGGACTCGGTATGCTACCCTCCGATCCTGTGCTTATTCCAGCGTGCCACGGGCCACTTGGACATTGAGGACGCCATTCACGGGCAGGAAACTGTGTGGATGCAATGGCTCCAGCGCCGGGTGGGACTCACGGGGAGGTAGGGGGAGACACGCTGTGGACCCCTGCAGCAGCTGAGTCTGCAGCTGCCACTTCCTGGCTCTGCGACCTTGGGCGAATCACCTGCCCTCTCTGAGCCTCACCTTGGCCTCCCTGGCAGGCTTGTGGCCGTTACTGAACAGAGAATGACTAGGACGTTCTTGGCGCACAGTAGGGCAGCTCAACAAGTGGCTTCTCCCCATAGCTTGCTCCGGTGTGCGCCTAGTGAGGCGCTCTGGGTGGGGAGGCTCCCCCTCATCCCTCACCTGACGGCTGCGTTGCTTTCTTCCTGCAGCCACCAGGGAGACCCCCACGTCCGCCATGGTTTCCGATTTTGGACTCCCCACCTTCATCTCAGCCACCGAGCTGCTCCTGGCCTCTGCCGTCTTCTGCCTGGTGTTCTGGGTGGCTGGAGCCTCAAAACCTCGGGTCCCCAAAGGCCTGAAGCGTCTGCCGGGGCCCTGGGGCTGGCCCCTGCTTGGGCACGTGCTGACGCTGGGCAAGAACCCACATGTGGCGCTGGCGCGGCTGAGCCGGCGCTACGGGGACGTGTTCCAGATCCGCCTGGGCTCCACGCCCGTGGTGGTGCTCAGCGGCCTGGACACCATCAAGCAGGCCTTGGTGCGGCAGGGCGACGACTTCAAGGGCCGGCCTGACCTCTACAGCTTCTCCTTCGTCACTAAGGGCCAGAGCATGATCTTCGGCTCAGACTCGGGGCCCGTGTGGGCCGCCCGCCGGCGCCTGGCCCAGAACGCCCTGAACAGTTTCTCCGTGGCCTCCGACCCCGCCTCCTCCAGCTCCTGCTACCTGGAGGAGCACGTGAGCCAGGAGGCCGAGAACCTCATCAGCAAGTTCCAGGAGCTGATGGCGGCGGTGGGGCACTTCGACCCCTACAGGTACGTGGTGATGTCCGTGGCCAATGTCATCTGTGCCATGTGCTTTGGCCGGCGCTATGACCACGACGACCAGGAGCTGCTGAGCCTCGTCAACCTGAACGATGAGTTCGGGAAGGTGGCGGCCTCCGGAAGCCCCGCCGACTTCTTCCTCATCCTCCGCTACCTGCCCAACCCTGCCCTGGACACCTTCAAGGACCTGAATGAGAGGTTCTACAGTTTCACCCAGGAGAGGGTCAAGGAGCACTGCAGAAGCTTCGAGAAGGTATGGGGGACGGGCCGCAGGGCCGGGGAGGCGGAGGGCCCTGGGGGGCTTGGCAAGGCCTCAGGGAGGCATCGCCTGGGGTTCAGAAGTCAGCCGAGGACCTGGAACCTCTCCACGAGCCAGACAGCAGTGGCCGCTCACCGCAGGCTCCTGCACCAGCGGTTTCGGGGGCCGGGAAGGAAAAGGGTGGGAAGCACATCCCGGTAATAGCGCCGCGCTCGGTGCATCCGTGTCGCTTGAGTCGGGCTACTGCGTTCTAAGGCAGGCCAGAGCCTTCGAGGGGCGGCTGCAGGGGGTGCTCGTGGGAGCGAGGCTCCAGGTGGGATAGCGCTCACCTGCGCGCCCCGCCCCCCCCCCCAGGGCCACATCCGGGACATCACGGACAGCCTGATCAAGCACTACCGGGTGGACAGGTTGGACGAGAATGCCAACGTCCAGGTGTCGGACGAGAAGACCGTTGGTATTGTCTTGGACCTCTTCGGAGCTGGTAGGAGCTACCCCCCGTCCCCGCACCCTCGCAGCACCCACGTGCCCTGGCTCGCCAGCTGAGTCATTTTCCCTCTCTTCTGTGCCGCCCAGGGTTTGACACGGTCACAACTGCCATCTCGTGGAGCCTCATGTACCTGGTGACCAAGCCCAGCATACAGAGAAAGATCCAGGAGGAGCTGGGTAGGTGGTGGGGACGGCCTTCAAAGGCTTGAGGCGGCCTTCCCAGGCCAGGTCTGTGCAGCCCCTGATCCACCGCCCCCGGGTGCTCTGCAGACGCTGTGGTTGGCAGGGCGCGGCGGCCGCGGTTCTCCGACAGACCCCAGCTGCCCTACCTGGAGGCCGTCATCATGGAGACCTTCCGACACACCTCTTTCCTCCCCTTCACCATCCCCCACAGGTGAGGCTCCGAGGATCCAGTCCTGCCTCCCGGGCATCGCTGCAGTCCGCGTGCTTGGTTAGGGTGGTGGTGGGAGACAGGGGTTCATTCTCCTGTGGCCAGGAGCCTGACTGAGCCTCCTCCCTCTGCAGCACCACAAGGGACACCAGTCTGGGTGGCTTTTACATCCCCAAGGGACGCTGTGTCTTCGTGAACCAGTGGCAGAACAACCACGACCCGTGAGTTGGGAGGGACAGGGACGGCTCCGAGCCTCCTGGGTGTGGGCGGCTGTCTCAGCCGGTCTCCTGGGGGGCTCAACCCAAGCAGCTGCCTCCCTCTGGTTCCAGGGAGCTGTGGGGTGACCCCGAAGCCTTCCGGCCCGAGCGATTTCTCACCCCCAGCGGCGCGGTGGACAAGGCGCTGACGGAGAAGGTGCTGCTCTTTGGGCTGGGCAAACGCAAGTGCATCGGGGAGACCATCGGCCGCCTGGAGGTCTTTCTCTTCCTGGCCACGCTGCTGCAGCAGGTGGAATTCAGCGTGTCGCCCGGCACGACGGTGGACATGACCCCCATCTACGGGCTGACCATGAAGCACGCCCGCTGTGAACACTTCCAAGCAAAGCTGCGCTTCGAGGCCTAGACTGTGCCCCGGGCCTAACTGGGCAGCCTGACCTGGGGACCTGTGCAGGGGGCTGTACTTCTGCCTGAAGCTCACAGCCGCTGGTCAGGCTGATTCTGTGCTCTCTGGGCCGTGGGCAAACCAGAGGAACCCAGCCTGCCCCCTCCTCTGGACTTGTCCCTCTGCGTGCTGACCGCGGTGGGGGCCCCCACAGGAGCTGCTGGAGGGAGGAGGCCCTGAGGGCCTCTGATGAACTCTCTGGAAGCCCCCACGCCCCGCGGGTGGCAGGCACCATGTGGGTGCTGACTGGCTGGGGAAACACGAGAGCGGGCCCCATCAGGGCCTGTGTAGTCTCGCTGACAGCCCAGAGCAGCCAGGAGTGAAGGGTGAAACAGCCCAGGGTGCTGGTCCCCAGGGGGTCCCACTGCGGGAGCGGGGCTGAGCTGTGTGCCCTGGGGGTCTGGGACACCTGGGCCTATGGGACAAACAGGGCCGTCTCCTGGGAGCAGAGAGCAGAGCGGGTGCCGGCACAGGGGCTGGTGTTCCCAGTGCCTTCTCCACATCCCGTGTTGAAATGTCTGTCTTTAACATTAACGCCCTGTGATGCGCTTGCCTGCTTGCTTAAGAGCCATTTATTGAGTGCAACAGAGAGGGTTCTAACCAGCTGCGTGGCGGTGTGAATAAACACACTACCAGACATCCTGCGTCCTGTGGGTGCACACTTTGTTTTGTGTCTTGAGTGAAGCTGTCACCCGTCTGGCTGCCCCCTGGGGCCCAGTCTTGAGTTGGGTTTTCCTGGGGCGGGGGGGCAGAGGGTGCAGCCACTGTTCTCAGGCAGTCTGCCTGGGCCAAGGCCCGATGGCTTTGCTGTGTGCCTTGGCCTCTGGCAGGGAGAATCCTCTGACTCAGCCTGGGGGACTCAGTGTTTAAAACCCTGCTTTCCAGGGTTGAGGGAGCGACACACAAACACGTCCTCCAGTGAATTGTGGGCAGGTGCGTATGGGAGGGAGGGGTCCAGAGCCAGGGGTGAGAGAAGCCCCTCCAGGCCAGGGATGCCTGAGCCAAGCCTTCCTGAGAGGGGAGGGAGCACCTCCGTCCCCTGGGGCTGGCACATTAGACAACACTGTGAGCTCTGGGGGCAGCTTGGGTGAGAGAAGGTTCACAGCTCAGAGCTGTGATCTGCGGCTCAGGTCCTGCAGCCACGGTGGGACTGGAGGCTGATACCAGACTGTGGCTCAAGTTTCTTCAAGATTTGTTTATTCATTTGAAAGGCAGAGTGACAGAGAAGGAGAGACAGAAAGACAGACAGACAGCCACACACACACAGACCTTCCATCTGCTAGTTCATTCCATAAATGGCTTCAACGGCCAGGGCTGGGCCTGGCCAAAGTCAGCAGCCAGGAGCCCATCCTGGTCTCCCACATGCAGGGCAGGGACCTGAGTCTTGAGCCATGATCTGCTGCTTCCTGGGAAGCACTTAGCAGGAAGCCGGATCAGAAGCGGAGGTGGGACTGGATCCCCGGCACTCCAATGTGGGTGCCCCAAGGGATGGTGGTTAACCTGCTCCCTACAAGGCCCGCTCTTCAGCCATTCTTGTAGTGGTTTATTTTGTATCCCAAAACACAGAGGAGCCTTGAAACATGTTCAGTGAAAACAGCCAGGTGGACACTGTGGCACCGTGGGCTAGGCTACAGCTGGGGACACCCACATCCCGTTTCAGAGCAAGTCCCAGCTGCTCCACTTTCCATACAGCTCCCTGCTGTGGGGAGCAAACCGGACTAGACTGAGTTACTGGAATTAAGACTTATTCTATGCATCTGCTCTCCTGTGGGGAGCAACCCGGACTAGACTGAGTTACTGGAATTAAGACTTATTCTATGCATCTGCTCTCCCACAATATGGCGCTGGGAGAGAAGTAAACAGCCTCCGCACAGCTGCCTCCAGTTCAACCAATAAACTGTAGGACTTGCTCCTGATTGGAGAGCAGCGTACTCGGCGTGTGGGCAGCCGAGTTAGGATTGGCGGAGGAGGACTATAAAGGAGGAGAGAGACGGCATGCACCAGGAACATCTAAGGGGAACACCTAAGGGGAACACCTGTGCTGCCCCCGAGAGAGCCGGCTGGCGGTGTGCCGCTCCCCTGCGGAAGTGGGGAATGTGGCCAGGGGGAACTGCCCTTCCACGGAGGTGGAAGGGATAGTAGCCAACCCGGGAAGAACCAGCAGCAAACCCGGGGAGGGCCGAGCAGACGAAAGAACAGCGCAGGGTCCTGTGTCGTTCCTCCACGAAGACGGGGAGCGACACCTGCTAATGCACCTGGGAAGGACGTGGACAATGACCCAACTACTTGTGGCCCTGTCACCCACCGGGGAGACCAGGATGGAGCTTCAGGTTGCTGCTCTTTTTTTTTTTTTTTTAAATTTTTATTTATTTGACAGATAGAGTTAGACAGTGAGAGAGAGAGACAGAGAGAAAGGTCTTCCCTCTGTTGGTTCACCCCACAAATGGCTGCTATGGCCGGAGCTGTTCCAATCTGAAGCCAGGAGCCAGGTGCTTCCTCCTGGTCTCCCATGCAGGTGCAGGCCCAAGCGCTTGGGCCATCCTCCACTGCCTTCCCGGGCCACAGCAGAGAGCTGAACTAGAAGAGGAGTAGCCGGGACTAGAACCCAGTGCCCATATGGGATACCGGCGCTGCAGGCAGAGGATTAACCAAGTGAGCCACGGCGCTGGCCCCCAGGTTCCTGCTCTTTGGCCTGGCCCAGCCCTGGCTGTTGTGGGCATTTTTGGGATGAACCAGCAGATGGAAGATGGACCCCCTCTCTGCCTTTCAAATAAACTAATAAATCTTAAAAAAAAAAAAAAGACACAAAAGACCACATATTGTATGTGTGCATCTCACAAAATTTGTGGAAACTGGAGTTAACAGATAAGTTCATTTTGGTGCAAGATTTTTTAGAAATTAAGCAGATGCTAGATCTTACAAAAGTTCGTGGAAAATGGGTAGCATACACGGGAAGCAAAGCGTTTGCAGCTTGATAAGCTTATTTTTGAATTCAGTTTCCACAAACTTATCAAAGTAGCCATGTTTGATTTCATCTATATGAAGTGTCCAGAACAGGCAAAATTAGGGGCCTGCGTTGTGGCATAGCAGGTGAAGCCACTGCCTGCAACACCTGTGTTCCATATGGGCACTGGTTCATGTCCCGGCAGCTCCAGCTCCCAGCTACTGGCCAGGGAAAAGCGGGGGGAGATGACCCAAGTGTTTGGGCCCCTGCACCCACACAGGAGACCCGAATGAAGCCCCTGGCTCCTGACTTCAGCCTGGCCTAGCACTGGCCATTGCAGCCATCTGGGGATTGAACCAGAGGATGGAAGATTGATCTCTCTCTCTCTCTCTCTCTCTCTGTCTCTCTCCGGATCTGCCTTTCAGATAAATAAATAAATCTTAACAAAGAAGAACTGTACGGGGCTGGCGCTGTGTGTGGCATAGTAGGTTATGCCTCTGTCTGCAGTGCCAGCATCCCATACGGGCCCTGGCTTGTGTCCTGGCTGCTCCTCTTCTGTCAAGCTCCCTACTAATGCGTCTGGGAAAGCAGTGGAAGACGGCTCAAGTGCTTGGGCCCCTGCACCCACATGGGAGGCCCAGGTGGAGTTCCAGGCTCCTGGCTTCAGGCTGGCTTATCCCTGGCTGTTGAGATCATTTGGGAGTGAACAAGCAGGTGGAAGATCTCTATCTCTGTCTCCTCCTCCCTCCCTCCAGGAAGCTAAAAAAAATTACAAACTCCCACAATCTCAGTCTGTTTCTCTTTTTCTCTTCCTCTGCCTCCCTTATCTTTGGCCTTGAGAGAAAAGACAGAGAAGGGCTACTTGGAGTTGAAAAAAAAATTGCAAGTTTAAAAATTGGAAGCAAGGAAAAAACTTCACTTAGCAGCTGTGAGTATAGATATGCCAATGGCTGGATGACCTACATGTCAGACAGATGACCTCAGAAACACGCTAGGGGCCGGCGCTGTGGCCTGGCACTTAAGTCTCTACCTGCAGCGCTGGCTTCCCATATGGTCATCGGTTTGAGTCCCGGCTTCTCCAATTCCAATCCAGCTTCCTGCTAATGCACCTGGGAAAGCAATAGAAGATGGCCCAAGTCCTTGGGCCCCTGCACCCACGTGGGAGACCCAGAAGAAGCTCCTGGCTCCTGGCTTCGGTCTGGCCCAGCTCCGGCCGTTGTGGCCATCTGGGGAGTGAACCAATGGATGAAAAAACTCTCTCTCTTTCTCTGTTTATAACTATGCCTCTCAAATAAATCAACAAATCTTCCAGAGGGAGAGACACTGAGGGCCCCTCACCCAATACCCGACCACCCCCTAAAAGGTGTAACTACTGATGTTTGGGGGCCCAGGTCTCTGATCTACTGGCTCACTCCTGATTCTGAAGGGGTGTGCTTTCTTTCCTATAATAAACTTGTGTGGTTTGTGCCTCAGCCAATTCATTGTATGAGATTCAAAGTAACCTGGCCATGCCTGCCTTTGCTCCACCCACAGCCATTAGTGTTGCAAGATTAAAAAAAGATTCATCTCAATTTGAATTTCACCTGTTCAGTGCATCTTGCAAATAGCGTAAGGATACACTTACACTAAAAGGTTACTAGAGATCGGGGGACCAGTGTAGCTCCCCCTCTTCGCGGAGGAACGACACTAGACCCTGCGTTGTTCTTTTGTCTGCTTGGCCCCTTCCCGGGTTTGCTGCTGGTTCTTCCCGGGTTGGCTGCCGTCCCTCCACCTCCGTGGAAGGGCGGTTCCCCCTGCCACTTTCCCCACTTCCGCGGTTGAGCGGCACACCGCCGGCGGGCTCTCTCGGGGGCTGCTCAGATGTTCCTCAGGTGTTCCCCTTAGATGTTCCTGGTGCATGTTGTCTCTCTCCTCCTTTATAGTCCTCTTCCACCAATCCCAACTCTGCTACCCACATGCCGAGTACGCTGCTCTCCTCCGATCAGGAGCAGGATCAGCTCCTGCAGGTTATTGGTCGAACTGGAGGCAGCTGTGTAGAAGCTGTTTACTCCTCTCCCAGCGCCATATTGTGGGAGAGCAGATGCATAGAATAAGTCTTAATTCCAGTAACTTAGTCTAGTCCAAGTTGCTCCCCACAGACCAGCTTGAGACCGGACTTATTAGACGTAAGCCTCTGTCTCTTGCTCTAAAAAATGCTCCCTTATAACAATCAAAACAGAGATTATGGGGCCAACACCAGGTGTAGCAGGTCGTCAGCACTTGCAACACCAACATCTTTTTTTTTTTTTTTTTTTTTGACAGGCAGAGTTAGTGAGAGAGAGACAGAGAGAAAGGTCTTCCTTTGCCGTTGGTTCACCCCCCCAAAGGGCTGCTACAGCCAGCAGCTGTGCCGATCCGAAGCCAGGAGCCAGGTGCTTCCTCCTGCTCTCCCATGCGGGTGCAGGGCCCAAGGACTTGGGCCATCCTCCACTGCCTTCCCGGGCCACAGCAGAGAGCTGGACTGGAAGAGGAGCAACCGGGACAGAACCTGGCGCCCCGACCGGGACTAGAACCGGGGTGCTGGTGCCGCAGGCAGAGGATTAGCCTAGTGAGCCATGGTGCCGGCCAACACCAACATCTTATGTTGGAGCACTAGTTCGCGTCCCAGCTACTCCACTTCTGATTTAGTTTCTTGTCAAAGCACCTGAGAAAGCACTGGAAGATGGCCCAAGTACTTGGACCCCTGCCTTCCACATGGGAGACCTGGATTGAGTTCCAGGCTCTTGGCGTTGGCCTGGCTCAGCCCCAGCCACGGCGGCCATTTGGGGAGTGAACCAGCAGATGGAAGATCTCTCACTCTTTGTCTCTCCCTCTTTCTCTCTGTCACTTTGCCTTTCAAATACACAAATCTTTGAAAACATAAAAAATTACAAGAGAATGAAAAAAGATCATTTGATAAACAACAGAAATAAACAGGATTAGCAGAGGCAAGGCTTCTCCAGTGAACTCTCCAAAGCATTCAACTGAGCTACAAAGCAGTTTGCTATCCTAAGATAACAAAATAGAGCAGAGACGGTGCTGTGGTGCAGGGGGTTAGGCCACTGCCCATGACACTGGCATCCCATATGGGCGCTGGTTCGAGTCCTGGCTGCTCTGCTTCTGATCCTCCTCCCTGCCACTGCGTCTGGGAGGACAGTTGAAGATGGCTCAAGTGTTTGGGCTGCCCCCGTCACCCATGTGGGAGACCTGGATGAAGCTCACGGCGTCAGGGTGCTGGTTGGAGTCCTGGCTACTCTGCTTCTGACCCAGTTCCTTGCTGATGTGCACCCTGGGAAAGCAGCAGGTGATGGTCCCTGCCACCCATGTGGGAGACCTGGATGAAGCTCCTGGCTCCTGTTTTTGGCTTGACCCGGACCTGGCTGATAAAGGCATTCAGGAAGTGAGGCAGCAGATGGAAGATTTCTCTATCGCTCTGCCCTTCAAATGGAAGAAAATAAACATTACAAATTATATCAGATGAAAAGAAGAATAAACTAGGAGCATCGCATTTCCTGATTTCAACATCTGCTAGAGGAGCAGCGTTTGACACAGAGGCTGATATGCTGCTTGGGACACCTCGTTCCACACTGGAGTACCTGGTCCAAGCCCCACCCCTGCTCTCCATCCAGTTTCCTGCTTCTGTGCGCCCTGGGAAGGCGACAGACGGCGTCTCAAGCAGTGGGAGACCTGGATGGAGTTCCTGGCTCCTGGTGTTGGGCTGGCCCTGCCCCCGCTGTTGTGAGCATCTAGGGAGTGAACCAGCAGATGGAAGATCTCTCTCCCTGTCTCTCTGTCACTTTGCCTCCCCAATAATGAAATAAATCCTTTAAGGAAAATCTATTGACCAGGGCTGTGTCCTCTATCAGAGTACCTGGATTCAACACCCAGTGCCAGCCAGCTCCTAACTCAAACTCCCTGCCAGTGTAGACGCTAGGAGGCAGTGTGATGGCTCCAGTAATTGACTCCTGCCTTTATTCATTCATCAGGAGCAAGATGATGGGGATGGTGGGGTGGGCACAACACCGACCTCCCAAACTCCCGCCTGGAGGGACAGCAGTGTTTGCGGCAGAGAGAACCTTGTGATGCGAGACAGGTTCTCCTGTGAGTTGAAGAAGTCCTTCAGCTTGGCTGACGGAACCCTAACCCCAGGGAAACAGGAGCAAGAGGTGCCGTGCCAGGACTCTCAGCCACGTCCAGGCGCGCTGTATCTCCTTTAATTTCACGGCAAGGTTGTCAGCTGCTGTCTCCAATTCATCTCTGGAGTTGCACAGCTCCAGTTTGTTTAAAAAACAAGTAAATAAAAAGATACAGCTAGGAGTCAATCCCAGCCTGATCCCAAACCTGGGGTGTGCACACAAACGACTGGAAAGCACATTAAAATAAATGGATGCGGGGTTGGTGTTGTAACACAATGGGTTAAGCCCTGGTTGGTGATGTCGGCATATCCCATATGGGCTGCAGGTTCAGCCCTGGCTGCTTTGCTTCCGAACCAGCCGCCTGCTATCATGCCCGTGACGGCAGTGGGTTCCTGGCTCCGGG
Source organism: Oryctolagus cuniculus (assembly GCF_964237555.1). Lineage (NCBI taxonomy): Eukaryota > Metazoa > Chordata > Mammalia > Lagomorpha > Leporidae > Oryctolagus > Oryctolagus cuniculus. The sequence goes on from NC_091443.1 coordinate 108,960,583, forward strand.
TTTTGGCCTGGTCCAGCCATGGCTATTGTAGCCCTTTGGGGGAGTGAAACAGTGGACGCAAGACATCTTGCTGTCTGTCACTCCTTTTGAACAAACAAATAAATAACTAATCTTTACAAAGCAATATACTTGATAAATATAGATGTGACCTCTTGTTTCTGGTCTGGCATAAGGAATCTTCACTGTGTCCTAACAATGACTAAGAAGCTAAACAAGGGAGAGCCTGGTGATTCAGTCGCTGGTTGAGGTGTTTGTGCCCCATATCAGAGGGCCTGCGTTTGAGTCCTGGCTCCACTCCTGCCTTCAGCTTCCTGGGAGGCAGCTGGCGATGACTCAAGTAGCTGGGTCTCTGCCACCCACACGGGAGACCTGGTCCCTGTCGTTTTATTTCGTGGACACTGACTAACTGACTTTAAGATTCATGTGAGGGGCCAGGGCTTGGCGTAGTAGGTTCAACTTCTGCCTGAGGAAGTTTCTTAAAAAACTAAACATACCAGGGTCCGGCGTTGTGGCATAGCGGGGTAAGCCGCCACCTGCAACGCTGGCATCCCATCTGAACGCCGGTTCGTGTCCCTGCTGCCCCACTGCTGATTCAGCTCCCTGCCGTCGCCTGGGAAAAGCAGCAGAAGACGCCCAAGTATTTGGGCCCCTCCACCCATGTGAGAGACCTGGAAGAAACTCCTGATTCTTGGCTTCAGCTTGGCCCAGCGCTGGCTGTTGTGGCCATCTGGGGAGTGAACCAGCAGATGGAAGATCTCTCTAACGCTTTAAATAAATAAGTCTTTTAAAAAACCGTAAAAATATCAAAAGATCCAGCATTGATAGTCCTTAGTGTTCACCAGACGAACTGAAATCCTCTGTCCACCCAGAAGCCTGCACACAGCTGTATTCGTAACTGCCAAAACTTGGCTAGCAACCGAGAAGTCCTTCACTGGACAAACTGATGCCTCCAGACAGTAGGATGTTGTTCAGCATGGAAAGAAATGAGCTGTCAAACCACGAGAAGACAAGAAGGGGCCTAAAATGCATATTGCCGAGGAAGGGAAGCCAAGCTGACTCAACTCTATGACATCCTGGAAAAAAATGCAACAGTTAAACAGGAAGACAGGAATTAGCTCATGCAGGATCGACGCCGTGGCATAGTGGGGAAAGCCGCTGCCTGCAACGTCTGCATCCCATACTCTGAGCTAGTTCCCTGCTAAAGGCATGGGAAGACCAGCAGAATATGACCCAAGCGCTTGGGCACCTGCCACCCACATGGGAGACCTGGATGAAGCTCCTGGCTTCGGTGTAGCCCACTGCCGGCCATTGTAGCCATACGAAGAGTGAGCCAGCAGATGGAAGACTTCCCTGTCTCTCTCTCTCCCTTTTTCTGTAATTCGGATTTTAAAAATAAATAAAACTTTTTAAATGAGCCTATGTGTGTGAAAGGGGCCTCAGGAAAGCAAAGCACCTGTGGATAGGAATGTAGTGGCCTGGTATTTTACACAACAGAGTCTTGCCCATGTATCAGCCTTCTGCCCCAGAGAATGTCTGCCTGGTGCCAAGGGGGGTGCCCAGTCTAACACTGGGACACAAAACCTTAGGAGGAAGTTCACCTGTTTCACACCCAGGAAGCCCTTCATTGAGGAAAAGAGGGTAGGGGGAAGGAGAAACGGTGGGAAGACTGGGGCCCCATACCCTACAGGTATAGGGTTCCTAGTAGGAACGTGGACCAGGCACTCTGGAGAGGTGCCCATCTGTTCTGACAGATCACTACCTCATTGAACCTAGCTACCTCACTTACTGCTACTCTGTCTCACCCGGAATCCCTTTCTCACGGGACTCCAAGAACCTCTATTCCAGCCATCGCTGCTAACGAAACTATGGAGTCAGTTCAAGGATCAGTGGTTTCCAGGAGTTCCCAGGAGGGAGAGGGAACAGTGGAGCTTGGAGGACTTTGAAAAGGGCAGTGGCTTCTCTGTGTGACACAAGATGGGTGTCGTTAGACATTTGTCAAGCCCCCAGAATGTACACTGTTGAGAGTGTGCTAATGTAAACAGACTCACGGTGACAGTGTGTCGGTGGGTCCGTCATCAGCACTGTGGCACAGGGTGCCCACGCAGGAGAGAGGCTGTGGGTGTCTGCCTGTGCAGCAGACCCGTGGGCACTGTATCTACTTTCTGCCTTCTGTGTCTGATACTGTATCTATTGTTTCCTGCTCACTATAGCCCCAAACCTCCAACTAACAAAAGAGCCAGGGCCCTTCCAGCCTGGTGAATCTGGTGATGCGTGTGTGTGCTTGTGCTTATAATCCTCTAGGAAGTAGAAGCCTTCCCAACTGGTTGGAAGGGTTGCTACTGGACCCCCAAACCTGGCTCACTCGCCCGACGTGTGGAAGAGCCCATCTCTGACGACAGGGTGGTTGGAGGACGGTAGGTATTTATGTACAAAGTTCAGAGCGAGATCCCGGTTGTCTTTGCTTAAGGGGTTGGGGTAAAGGACTTTACAGACTGGAGTTGGGGCTGCGGGGTGCATGTTCAGCTCACGTCCAAGTCCCTGGTTGGCCAGGGATGTCCTGCCCTTCAGGGAATGTTTATAATGGCCAGGCAGCTTCAGTTGGTGGTGCTGGTGGGGTTTCCATGCAGGTGGTAGGTTCTAACCAGACCTGGAATTCCCTCAACAACCTCCAACAATGCTGGTCAAGGTTCTTATTTATTAGAGAAGGAAATGAGAATCTTTAGGGCCAGCTGTACCACCCCCTCAATTCACCCCCCCTTTTTTTTTGACAGGCAGAGTTAGTGAGAGAGAGAGACAGAGAGAAAGGTCTTCCTTCCGTTTGTTCACCCCCGAAATGGCCGCCATGGCTGGTGTGCTGCGCCGATCTGAAGCCAGGAGCCAGGTGCTTCCTCCTGGTCTCCCATGCGGGTGCAGGGCCCAAGCACCTCCACTGCACTCCCGGGCCACAGCAGAGAGCTGGACTGGAAGAGGAGCCACCAGGACAGAATCCGGCACCCCAACCAGGGTTAGAACTCGGGGTGCCGGCGCCGCAGGCGGAGGATTAGCCTAGTGAGCCAGGCGCCGCCAGCCCCAGTGGATTCCTTTTGTTACGCAGCGTTGATCCTAGAGGACAGGCGCGGACACCTCGGGCTAACAGAACTACCAAGACTGTAAAACGCCCAAGGGAGGAGCGTGGCGCTTGTCCATGTCCCCGGAGCAGCCCAGCGGAGGCTGGCGGATTCGCTTTTTTTTTTTTTTTTTTAAAGATTTATTTGAAAGTCAAGAGTTACACAAAGAAGGAGAGGTAGAGAGAGAGAGAGAGAGAGAGAGAGAGAGAGAGAGAGTCTTCCATCCGCTGGTTCACTCTCCCAATGGCCGCAACGGCCAGAGCTGTGCTGATCTGAAGCCAGGAGCCAGGAGCTTCTCCCACGTGGGTGCAGGGGCCCAAGCACTTGGGCCATCTTCCACTGCTTTCCCAGGCGCATTAGCAGGAAGCTGGACCGGAAGTGGAGCATCCGGGACCCGAACCAGCGCCCATAGGGGATGCCGGCACTGGAGGCGGCGGCGGCGGCTTCACCCGCCACGCCACAGCCCCGGCCCCCAGACTGGCGGATTCTAACCCCACAAAGGCGCCGCAACGGATCCACCGCGGCGGGACTACACCGTTTCCTGCCAGGTCAGGGCAGTTGGCTACGACCTAGCAAGGACCCAACAGGACCCCAGCAAAGTCCTCGCTGGCGCTGGGCCCCCGTGGGCCTGGGCCGTGGAGTCGGAGTTCAGGCGCACGATTCCAGCCAAGACTCTTTCCCGCGTACGTGGGCGGGAGGGGTGTAGATGGCTGGCTGCCCACGCCGAGTTTTCGGAGAGCCACGCCCTCCCAATCTCTCAAATTTCCCGGGCGCCACGCCCCCTCGGCTCCCGGCGCGCCCGCTCCGAGCCGTCGCGCCGGAAGTGACCTCACGACGGCGGCGTGGAGACGCGAGGGCGCTTCCGGCGGCGGCGGCGGCCGTGGGGGTGGGTGTGGAGAAGCCCCCGCGGCGGGTCCTTTCCGAGCTGAGTTGCCCGCTTGGCGTGCTGCGCGGAGGAGGCCGAGCCCGGACGGCGCGGAGGTGGGAGCGAGGGGCGGCGGCTGCCGTGTGGGTGCTCGTGGGACGGCGCTTCCGGGGCTGCGCGCCGTGGAGACCTTGCGTGCGGTGGCGCGAGCCGGGGGCGGCCCCGGGTTTGGGTGGGCTGGGAGGCGTGAGGCGTGAGCGGCCTGGGCTCGCTCCGCGCCTCGGTGTGTCCTCTGGCTCGGGGGGTGGCGGGGAGCAGCGCGAGCGTGCTCGTGACCGTCGACCCGCGGTGACCTCGCGGGTGGAAGTGTGTGGGTGCGTGGGAGGCGTGGCGCTCGCCGGCCTGGCCTGTGGGTCCGCCCCGGGTTCCGCGGCGCCGAGCCCTCGCGCGGCCGCAGGTGAGGAACGCCCCGGCCGCAGGGAGTCTGCTGTTTGCCAAAGCCGGGTGTTCATCCCACCGGGACAGCGGCGCCTTTCGCCTGGGAACTCCGTGTTGTTTTTTTTTTTTCAATTGAGGGACACAGGATTCTCGTTGGCTGGTTTCTCTGGATGGAGTGGACATTTCCTTTGGGTTACCCTTGCTGGGGGGTGGGGGGGCTGGGGGCGAGGAACGAGAAGTGTCCGACACTGTGGCCGGATGCGTTTTACATCTTCACTCCGGACATTTTCCGTTTCATTAAAAAAAAAAAAAAAAAAAAAAGCTGGTTGCAGCTCTCCGGTCGGACTCGGCGCCAGTGTGCCAGCACCTGTGGTTTCAAAAGCGTTGCGCTAACATGCCCGAGGTTTCTTGTGTTGCCGAGGTTCTGTGTCTCAGAGCGGGTGCCGCAACCCTGGGGACGGCGTGTCGGTTTCTCGAGGGGTTTGTTGAGCGCTTTCTGATGACCCGGTGGGCAGCCGGGGGCGATTGGCCAGACCGTGGCGGACCTGGGCGCACCTCTGCCTGCAGGGCCTACTGGGTGGGCCCCGCGCGGAGTGGGGTCCGGGGTCGGAGCTGGGACGCCGAGTGCGGCCTGAGCTCTGCCTGGAAGCGCTGCTTTTCAGGCCGTGCCTCTGCGAAGTGCAGAGGGAGCCGGCATTTGGTGGAGGCCCGACTGCCCAGCGCTGGTAAGGGGGGGCCTCTGCCGACGCGAGTCCTCGCGTGGGCCCCGCGCAGTGCACGGCCCCTCGGTGATGGGGTGGGGCGCGGCCACGCGTTCCCTTCGGGGAAGACGTAATTCCTGATGCAGCCTCTGTGGTTCATGTACTTCTGTCTAGGTTTTCTGTTGCTTCTTGAGTTAGTTCGGGTCATTTTTATCATTCTGGGAATTTGCCCGTTCCCTGTTTTTCCTTTTTCTTTTTGAACTTCTGTCCATTCCAGTTCTCACACAGAATTGTATCCTGAAGCACAGGTCGTCAGACTTCTAGTTTTTTATTTTTTAAGAGATTTATTTATCTGAAAGGCAGAGTGACAGAGAGAGGGAGAGACAGATTTCCATGAGCTGGCTCACTTCGCAGAAGGCTGCACGGCCAGGTGGGCCACGAGCCTGGAACTCGGGCGGCGTCTCCCATGTGGGTGCAGGGCCAGGGGCTTGGCCGTCTGCTGTTTGCCAGGCGCATTGGTAGGGAGCTCGATCAGAAGCGGAGCAGCGGGACGGGAGGCGGTGCTCCCTGGTAGGGGTGCCGCTGTGCCAGACATGAGCCCCCATGAAGGTTTTCTGTGAAGAGCTGGAGGTAGGCCTTGTGGGTGTGTGCTTTCTGTCTTTACGGCTAAGCTCTCCTTGTAGTGCAGAAACCCCCATAGATGATGGGCAATTGAGTGTGGTTGTATTCCAGAAAAGCTTTATTGGTAGCGGGCCAGATTAACTGATTCTTAGCCATTCATAAAATAACAAATTGTAGAGTCAAGCTTTTTGGTACCTAATTATCACATAGTCAGGTTTATGAAAAAGCAGTGTGGGGGCTGCGCTGTGACAGCGCAGTAGGTAATCCTCTGCCTGCGGCATCGGCATCCTATGTATATGGGCGCCGGATCTAGTCCCGGCTGCTCCTCTTCCTATCCAGCTCTCTGCTGTGGCCTGGGAAAGCAGAAGATGGCCCAAGTGCTTGGGCCCCTGCACCCATGTGGGAGACCCAGGAGAAGCTCCTGGCTTCGGATCAGCTTAGCTCCGGCCATTGTGGCTGTCTGGGGAGTGAAGCAGCGGAAGGAAGACCTGTCTCTTCCTCTCACTGTCTGTAACTCTACCTCTCAAATCTTAAATAAAATCGAAGGAAGGAAGGAAGGAAGGAGGGAGGGAGGGAGGGAGGGGAGGGGAGGGGAGGGGAGGGGAGGGGGGAGGGGGGCAGGGGGAGGAGGTGGGGAGGAGGTGGGGAGGTGTAGAAGTTGATGCCCTGGCTTGACTACCACTCTGTTCCAGTCTGAAGACTGGGACTTCACTTCCGAGGTGTTCTAGAGGGGATTCATGCATTTTTGTTGCTGTGTTTGATTTTTTGAAATGTTTTTAATTTATTTGCGAGGTAGTTACAGGCTGAGAGGTAGAGACAGAAAGGTCTTCCATCCGCTGGTTCACTCCTCAGATGGCTGCAACAGCCGGAGTTGGGCTGATCCGAAGCCAGGAGCTTCTTTTGGGTCTCCCACGTGGGTGCAGGGGCCCAAGCACTTGGTCTGTCTTCCACTGCTTTCCCAGGCCTTAGCAGGGAGCTGGATCAGAAGAGGAGCAGCCGGGACTGGAACTGACACCCATGTGGAATGCCAGTGTTGCAGGCAGAGGATTAACCCACTGCGCTGCAGGGCTGGTGCCGCTGTGTTTGATTATTATTATTATTTTTTTTGACAGGCAGAGTGGACAGTGAGAGAGAGAGAGAGAAAGGTCTTCCTTTGCCGTTGGTTCACCCTCCAGTGGCCGCCATGGCCGGCACACCGCGCTGGTCTGATGGCAGGAGCCAGGTACTTATCCTGGTCTCCCATGGGGTGCAGGGCCCAAGCACTTGGGCCATCCTCCACTGCACTCCCTGGCCACAGCAGAGAGCTGGCCTGGAAGAGGGGCAACCGGAACAGAATCCAGCGCCCCGACCCGGACTAGAACCTGGTGTGCCGGCGCCGCAAGGCCCTTAGCCTAGTGAGCCGCAGCACCGGCCGCTGTGTTTGATTGTTTACAGGCTTGGTCCCATGTGTGAGCAGTAGTAGTCTCGTTGCTGAAAGGAGATATGTGAACGGAAATGCGGTGTGTGATACGCGATGTGGACTTCCTCCTGAGGCCTTTTTTTTTTTTTTAAGCAATTTTTTTTAAAGATTTATTTTATTTTATTTGAAAGACAGAGTTACAGAGAGAGTTAGAGACAGAGAAGTCTTCCATCCACTGGTTCACTTCCCAGATGGCTGCAACGGCTGGAGCTGGGCTGATCTGAAGCCAGGAGCCAGGAGCTTCTTCCAGGTCTCCCCCGCGGGTGCAGGGGCCCAAGGACTTGGGCCATCTTCTACTGCTTTCCCAGGCCATAGCAGAGCAGGATTGGAAGAGGAGCAGCCAGGGCTTGAATTGGCGCCCATATGGGATGCCGGTGCTTCAGGCCAGGGCTTTAACCTGCTGCGCCACAGCGCCGGTTCCCCTCCTGTAGTCTTAGAGGTGAGTCCTGTCCTGTGGTTGAGGTCGTTGGGACTCAGATCATTCACCAGGTCACACTGCTTAAGGACGTCCAAAAGTGAACCAGTGCTGGGATGTTTGACCTCGCAACTCTGCTTTTTTTCTACTGTTGCCTATGGAACATGGAAGGTGGGGATTTAGTACTAGAATTGTGCTAGATGCTTTCTTTTCTTTTTCTTTTTTTTCAAAGATTTATTTATTTATTTATTTGAAAGTCAGTTAGAGAGAGGAGAGGCAGAGAGCGGGAGAGAGAGGTCTTCCATCCACTGGTTCAGTCCCCGATTGGCTGCAACGGCTGGATCTGGGGCTGATCCAAAGCCAGGAGCCAGGAACTTCTTCTGGGTCTCCCACACGGGTGCAGGGGCCCAAGGACTTGGGCCATCTTCCACTGCCTTCCCAGGCCATAGAGAGCTGGGTTGGAAGTGGAGCAGCCGGGTCTCGAACTGATGCCCATGTGGGATGCCAGCACTGCAGACAGCGGCTTTACCCGCAATGCCACAGCGCTGACCCCATCTTTTTTTTTTTTTTTTTTTTTTTTTTTTTTTAAAGATTTATTTATTTGAAAGGCAGAGTGACGGAGAGGGAGAGACAAATCTTCTATCGACTGGTTCACTCCTAAATGGCTGGCCACAGTGACAAGGGCTGAGCCTGTCTCCATGTGCTGAGCCTGTCTCCATGTGGGTGGCAGTACTTGGGCCACCTTCTGTTGCCTTTTTTTTTTTTTTTTTTTTTTTTTTTTTTTTTTGGACAGGCAGAGTGGACAGTGAGAGAGAGAGAGAGACAGAGAGAAAGGCCTTCCTTTTTGCCATTGGTTCACCCTCCAATGGCCGCCTCGGCCGGTGCATCACACTGATCTGAAGCCAGCACCTGGGCCATCCTCCGCTGCACTCCCGGGCCACAGCAGAGAGCTGGCCTGGAAGAGGGGCAACCGGGACAGAATCCGGCGCCCTGACCGGGACTAGAACCCGGGGTGCCAGCGCTGCAAGGCGGAGGTTTAGCCTGTTGAGCCGTGGCGCTGGCTAATGAAAGACTTCTTTATAAAATAAACCTCCTTGAAAAGTTCTTTTTTCACCTACTTGAAAGGAAGAGCAAGAGCTTGATCTTCCATCCACTGACCCACTCCCCAGATGCCTGCAGCAGCCAGTCCTGGGTGAGGCTGGAGCACGGGCACCTGCAGCTCCCACCTGGGACCCCGCAGAGGTGGCAGACCCAAGTACTGGAGCCAGCAGAGCCGGCATCTGCTGGCTCCTAGGGTGCATTAATAGGAGCTGGATTGGGAGCGGAGCAGCCGGGGTTCAGACTGGTGCTCTGATACAGGGTGCAGCTTAACAAACACCCACAGTGCTAGCCCCACCGAGTCACGCATTCATGGTCACACTTTATAGAGGGGAGTGTCTGAGAAAAGGAAAGGCAGTTAAACATTCAGTGGTTACTTTGAAAATTTTTATTTATTTGAGAGAGCGAGCTCCCATCCTCTGGTTCACCTCCTGGTTGCCTGCAACTGGGAACCAAGTTCAGGTCTCCCATGTGGGTAATAGGGCAGGAACCCAATGGCTGAGCCATCACCACTGATCACAGGGTCTGCATTGGTGCAAGTTGGAATTTGGAGCAAAGCCAGGCACTGAACCCATGAATTCCCACATGGTATGCGGATGTCCCAACGCAGTGTCTTTTTTTTTTTTTTTTACAGGCAGAGTGGACAGTGAGAGAGAGAGAGACAGAGAGAAAGATCTTCCTATGCCGTTGGTTCACCCTCCAATGGCCGCCACGGGCAGTGCACCGCGGCCGGCGCACCACGTTGATGGGAAGGCAGGAACCAGGTGCTTCTCCTGGTCTCCCATGGGGCGCAGGGCCCAAGCACTTGGGCCATCCTCCACTGCACTCCCTGGCCACAGCAGAGAGCTGGCCTGGAAGAGGGGCAACCGGGACAGAATCCGGCGCCCCGTCCGGGACTAGAACCCGGTGTGCTGGCACCGCTAGGCGGAGGATTAGCTTATTGAGCCATGGTGCTGGCCCCAACGCAGTGTCTTAACTACTACGCCAAATGCCTGTCTCTGGTAGTTCTTTTAAAGCATTTTTTTCTATTATAGAAATAAATGGGAAAATATATACTTGTCAACTAGCACTCACATTTTCAAAGTGTTAAAATTTCTACTCAGTTTTTATTAGCCTAATATAAACTTGACTGCATAACATCAGTGTTACTGGTCCTGGAGGCGGATTTGGTGCGTTTTTTCCTCAGCTCATTATAGAAATAAAAAACTGGAAACAGTTTACAAAGAAGCAGAAACTATTTTTTTGTTCATTCAGTTCCTAAATGATACACGTTGGAGGTGGTTGTTTTGCCTATAGGCTAAGCTTCCATCTGGGACACTCACATCCCGTATTAGAGTGCTAGGTTCAGTGCCTGGCTCTGCTTCCAATTCCAGCTTCTGCTAAGGGGCACCTGGGAGCCAGCAGGTGAGGGCTCAAATGTTTGTGCCACCCACATAGCAGAACTGGAGTTGGTTCCCAGCTCCTGGCCGGCCCAGCCCTGGCTGTTGTGGGCATTGTACCAGCAAATGGGAGCTCTGCCTGTCTCTCTCGCTCCCTTTCTTGTCTCTGATCTCGGAAATAAAATGAAAACAAGATGTTGAATGGAGAAGTATAAGTCCCCCCCCCCCTTTTTTTTTTGTATGACTGGTGAATTTCTGGTGTTTTAAAATGCTTGTTACTACAGGTTTTTATTCTACAGCTATCTAAATTAAGTATCAGAGAAGGCTTATGATGGGGTATTAATGACAGCAAAGGAAACTTGTGCTTCTGTGACATGAAATAGACAAAGGCTGACAGGAAAGGGACATGAGCCTGAAGTGTGTGTGCTCTGTGCTCTTCGGCAGCATTGTGAAAGCTGCGTTGTATTGGAGACTTTTTTGCTGTCTTTTTTTTTTTTAAGCTTTTATTTATTTATTTGAGAGGCAGAGTTAGGGAGGGTGAGAGGGAGAGACAAAGAGAAAGGTCTCCCATCCGCTGGTTCACTCCCCAAATGGTCGCAACCGCTAGGACTGTGCTGATCGGAAGCCAGGAGCCAGGAGCTTCCTCCAGGTCTCCCACGTGGGTGCAGGGGCCCAAGGACTTGGGCCGTCTTCTGTTGCTTTCCCAGGCCATAGCAGAAAGCGGGATGTCAAGAGGAGCAGCCAGGACTTGAACTGGCGCCCATATGGGAGGGCTTAGCCTACTATGCCACAGCACTGGCCCCAGCTTGCTCTCTTCAATATTTACACGTCCGTGGATAATTGTTGCCCCGGGTGGTGGGCATGTGGGGGTTCCGTGTGTGTGTGTGTGTGAAGTCTTCTCTACTGTAAGGATCCTGTGGCTGAGCCTGCTGCGGCACTGCTGCCTTTGTTTCCTGTTTCTTTTTTTTTTTTTTTTTTTTTTTTTGACAGGCAGAGTGGACAGTGAGAGAGAGACAGAGAGAAAGGTCTTCCTTTGCCGTTGGTTCACCCTCCAATGGCCGCCGCTGCAGCCGGCGCACCGCGCTGATCCGATGGCAGGAGCCAGGATCCAGGTGCTTTTCCTGGTCTCCCATGGGGTGCAGGGCCCAAGCACCTGGGCCATCCTCCACTGCACTCCCGGGCCACAGCAGAGAGCTGGCCTGGAAGAGGGCAACCGGGACAGAATCCGGCGCCCCGACCGGGTCTAGAACCCGGTGTGCCGGCGCTGCAAGGTGGAGGATTAGCCTATTGAGCCACGGCGCCGGCCCTGTTTCCTGTTTCTCGACCCGGCTCGTGGCACCGGCGCGGGACAGCACTAGAGGAGGGCTTGGCGCCGACTCACCCTGGGCTGGGCTTGCTCGTGCTTGGCTTCTTACGGGACAGACGCTTTACTATATGAACGTTCTTTTTATCGAATTTTCATGCGCTTTTTTTTTTTTTTTTTTTTTGCTCTTTTTGCTTCTTTTAGACTTAACATTTTATGTAGGCATATGTCTGAAATTTGTATTTGAAAACAGCTTGAGGGCCGGCTCCGCGGCTCACTAGGTTAATCCTCCGCCTGCAGCGCTGGCATCCCATATGGACACCGGATTCTGTCCTGGTTGCCCCTCTTCCAGGCCAACTCTCTGCTGTGGCCAGGGAGTGCAGTGGAGGACGGCCCAAGTGCTTGGGCCCTGCACCCCATGGGAGACCAGGAGAGGCACCTGGCTCCTGGCTTCCGATCAGCACAGCACCGACCGTAGTGGCCATTTGGGGGGTGAACCAATGGAAGGAAGACCTTTCTCTCTGTGTCTCTCTCACTGTCTACAACTCTACCTGTCAAAAAAAAAAAAAAAAAAAGAAAAAAAGAAAAAAAGAAAAAAAAAATGCTTGAAAAGTATTTTATTTCTTTTTTGCAGGAGTCACGGAAAGCAGCGGTGTTTCCTTTGTGCTCAGCGTGTATGTTAGGTTTATTTCAACTTCTATTTCCTGACTTCCGTGATTCCAGAGGTGTTGATTTCATTTCTTGTATAGGATTTCACGCGGAGGATGCTTTAAAAGTGCTGTATTTTTAGAACCATTTTCAAGAAGAGCCAAGGCATTTAGGTATAAATAGATACTACAGACTTTGAGTGGCTAACTTCTGTCACATTTGCTGTGTCTAGCTTCACTCATTGATTAAATCCCTGAATTGAGTTCCTCTTATATTCTGGGTGCTCTTACTGGCTGAACAAGACAGATAAGGTCCTTTGCCCTCTTCTGGTAGTGTGCCGCACACTGTGAACCGACAAGTTGAGGAGAGGTGTTGGAGGGCGGTGCTGAGCAGCCAGGGAAGGTGTCTTTGAGGCGGTAAGGAGCTTCTAGTCCCCGAGTGGAGGAGAGGAGAACGTTCTGGAGATACCTGGTTCGTAGTTCTCGAAGAGCAGCTCCAGTGGGTTTGAGAGCAAGGCAGGGGCCGTCATGCCTGGAGAATAGTTAGGGTGGGGGAAGTGTCATGATTTCTGTAACGTGAAATGTGATAGGTCAGACATCTTTGTTTTCCATTTTCTTGATTCGACTACTCGGCAGACTTTGCCTTTCTGTATATTTTAGAATCAGCTTTCCAGTTTATTTTGGTTCACAGTTTGTATTGATGCATACGTCATTCTGGGAGAGTTGGCAGCACCTCACTGAATCCTTTCGTCTGAAGGTGGAATGCGTCTCTCCGCCTAGGTAGACACCTCCTGCTTCCCAGCAGTCCTTGCTCGCTTTCCTCGTAGAGTTCCCGCAGCTCATCAGACTTATTCCCAGGCATTCTGTGTTTCTAAAACCCTGTTGTGTTCTCAGTTCCCGGTGTTGTCTGTTGCTGTTATATGGAGTCCAGCTGGTTTTTCTGCATCGAGCTTGTGTTGTGGTCTTGCGAGCTCATTCTTGGAGTGAGACTTGTTTCTCAGCGTTCTTGGGTATTCCATAATCATGTCATTGCAGATGTGGACCGTTCGCCTTCTCCTTCCCAGTGCTGAGGCTTTTTGTGTCGTGTTGTATTGCACTGGTGGGGATCTGCAGTGATGTTAAATGGAAGCACACGTGGTCAGAGAGCAGATGCTTGCTTGGAGGGAACGCGTTCAGTATTTCACCATAAAGTATGATGTTAGCTGTCATTGCTTTGTAGACACTAGCCTCCATGCCCTCCACATATCATAGATGGGTGTTGGATTTTACACTGCCTGCATTTGGTGACCACATATGATTTCCTCATGTATTTTGTTAATGTAATGATGGAAGACATTGATTATTTGTTCACTTTTAAAGATTTATTTGAGAGGTAGTTACAGAGAGAGGCCTTCTGTCTACTGTTTCACTCCCCAGGTGGCCACAATGGCTGGAGCTGTGCTGATCTGAAGCCAAGAGTTCCTCCAGGTCTCCCACATGGGTGCTGGGGCCCAACTACTTGGGCCATCTTCTACTGCTTTCCCAGGCCGCAGCAGAGAGCTGGATCGGAAGTGGAGCAGCTGGGACATGAACTGGCACCCATATGGGATGCTGACACTGCAGGCAGAGACTTAGCCCATTACGCCACAGCGCCAGCCCCGATTCTTTTAAATTAAGCTTTATTTTGAGATACTGATAGAACCATATGCAGTTATAAGAAGTAATACACAGGGTCCGGCGCCATGGCTCATTTGGTTAATCCTCCGCCTGCGGTGCCGGCATCCCATATGGGCGCCGATTCTAGTACCAGCTGCCCCTCTTCCACTCCAGCTCTCTGCTGTGGCCCGGGAAGGCAGTGGAGGATGGCCCAAGTGCTTGGGCCCTGCACCCCACGGGAGACCAGGAGGAAGTGCCTGGCTCCTGGCTTCGGATCGGTGCAGTGCCAGCCATAGTGGCCAATTGGGGGATGAACCAGCGGAAGGAAGACCTTTCTCTCTGTCTCTCTCTCTGTCAATAACTCTGTCTAATAAATAATAATAAAAGTAATACACAGAGGTCCCATATATTCTGCCGTTTCCCCCACTGGGCACTTCCTGCAAGGCTGTCACAGGGTCACTGCTGGTGTGTTGACATTGGTGTGGTCCAGCTGCAGGACACTTCCTTACCACAGGGCCCCTCCCCTTGCCCTCCTCAGCAGCATCAGCTTACCCCTCCTTGATCCTGGAACCACGCATGTGTTCTCCATTATTTTTTTCTCAAAGACGTATTTATTTGAAAGGCAGAGCAACCTAAAGAGAGAGTGAGACCGAGAAAGAGCTCTCCCATCCCCTGGTTCACTCCTCATGGCTGTCACCACTGGGCCAGGCTGAAGTCAGATTATAGCTCCATCCAGGTCTCTCACGTGGGCAGCAGGGGCCTGACTACGTGGGCCGTCACCCTGCTGTCTTCCCAGGCACAGTAGCAGGAAGCTGGATTGGAAGCAGAGTGGTGGGGACTCAGAGCCGGCACTGTGATACAGGATGTTGATGTCTCAGGCACCGGCCTAACCTGCACGCCACAAGACTGGCCCCCTGCTCTCCATCTCACAGCTTTGTCTTTTCTAAAGTGTTGCATGAATGGAATCTTGTAGCATGTAACTTCTGGAGGGGTCGGCGCTTTCCACCTGCCCCCACTACATGGATATACAGCAGATTATTGATTGACCAGTCAAAGATTGTCTGGGTTGTTTGCAGTTTGCTGCTGGTGCAAGTAAACCTGATACTAGCACTTGTGTATGGTACGGGTTTTTGTGTGAGCGTCTGTCTTCCTTTCTCTGGGTGCATGACCCATGAGTGTAGTTGCTGGGTTGTCGCTCCCCCTCTTCGTGGAGGAACGACACAGGACCCTGCGCTGTTCTTTCGTCTGCTCGGCCCTCCCCGGGTTTGCTGCTGGTTCTTCCCGGGTTGGCTACCGACCCTTCCACCTCCGTGGAAGGGCGGTTCCCCCTGCCGCTTTTCCCCACTTCCACGGGGGAGCGGCACACCGCCGGCCGGCTCTCTCGGGGGCTGCACAGGTGTTCCCCTTAGATGTTCCCGGTGCATGTTGTCTCTCTCCTCCTTTATAGTCCTCTTCCACCAATCCCAACTCTGCTACCCACACGCCGAGTACGCTGCTCTCCTCCAATCAGGAGCAGGATCAGCTCCTGCAGGTTATTGGTCGAACTGGAGGCAGCTGTGTAGAAGCTGTTTCTCCCTTCTCAGCGCCATATTGTGGGAGAGCATATGCATAGAATAAGTCTTAATTCCAGTAACAGTCTAGTTCGAGTTGCTCCCAGTTGCTCCCCACACTGGGTCACACAAGAGCTGTGGGTTTGGATTTTTTGTGAGTCACCAAATTGTCTTCCAGAATGGCTGCACCATTTACCGTTCCCATTAGGAACTTAGGCCTGACAGTTTTTCTGTGTCCTTGGCTAGCACTTGGTGTTACCACTGTTATTGATTTATTTTGAAGGGCTGGGAGGGAGACAGCTTCCATCTGCTGGTTCACTTTCCAAGTGCAGTCGACAGCCGAGGCGGGGCCAGGCTGGGGCCAGGCACTGGGAACTCATTCAGCCTTCAGCATGAGCAGTAGGGACCCGTGTACCTAGGGCACCAGCAGGGTTTGCATCAGCAGGAAGCTGGAATCAGACGCAGAGTCAGAACGTGAACCCAGGCGCTCTAATATGGGATGTGGGTAGACAAACAGTGTTATTATTTTTTTAAGATTTTATTTATTTGAGAGGTAGAGTTACAGACAGTGAGAGCGAGAGACAGAGAGAAAAGTCTTCCATCCATTGGTTTATTCTCCAAATGGCTGCAACGGCCGGAGCTGCGCTGATCTGAAGCCTGGAGCAAGGTGCTTCTGCCTGGTCCCCCACGAGGGTGCAGGGGCCCAAGCACTTGGGCCGTCTTCCACTGCCTTCTCAGGCCACAGCAGAGAGCTGGATTAGAAGAGGAGCAGCTGGAACTAGAACCGGCGCCCATATGGGATGCTGGCACAACAGGCGGAAGATTAACCTGCGCCATGGCACCAGACCAATATATATATATATATATTTTTTTTTAAGATTTTATTTATTTGAAAGAGTTAGAGAGAGAGAGGTCTTCCATCCACTGTTTCACTCCCTAGATGGCCGCAGTGGCCACATCTGCACCATTCTGAAGCCAGGAGCCAGAAGCTTCTTTGAGGTCTCTCACATGGGTGCAGGGGCCCAAGGACTTGGGCCATCTTCCATTGCTTTCCCAGGCCATAGCAGAGAGCTGATTCGGAAGAGGAGCGGCCAGGACTAGAACCGGCACCCACATGGAATGCCTGCGCTGCAGGAAGAGGATTAACCTAGTGCGCCACGGTGCTGGCCCCCTAACCTTGCTTATTGATATGTGTGCTCTTGGGGCTTGTGCTGTGTTGTAGTGGGTAAAGCCGCTGTTTGCAGTGCTGGCATCCCATACGGGCACCGGTTCAAGTCCCGGCTGCTCCACTTCCAATCCAGCTCTCTGCTGTGGCCTGGGAAAGCAATAGAAGATGGCCCAAGTGCTTGGGCCCCTGCACCCGTATGGGAGACCCAGAAGAAGCTCTTGGCTCCTGGCTTCAGATCTGTTGCGGCCATTTGGAGAGTGAACCAGCAGGTGGAAGATCTCTCTCTGCCTCTGCCTCTGCCTCTCTGTAACTCTGCCTTTCAAATAAATAAATAAATAAATAAATAAAGTCTGTCTTTAAAAAAAGCCCGCATGCTCCTGCTGGAAGCAGTTGTACCGGTTGTTTTTGTGCTCTATCACCTCAGTTAAGGATGTGACAGAGTGTGTATAGTTAAGCAGTGTTTGACACAGAGCCTGCCGTAGTATCTTCTGTCTGAATTTAATGGAAAATCCGTCCCTTGGTGCACTGAATCGTTGCCTCTCTTCACAGTGCCCCGGCATCGGCAGCATGGCTACTGACTGGCTGGGCAGCATCGTGTCCATCAGCTGTGGCGAGAGCCTGGGTGTCTACCAGGGCAGAGTGTCCGCCGTGGATCAGGTCAGCCAGACGATTTCTCTCACGCGGCCCTTCCACAACGGGGTGAAGTGTCTTGTGCCCGAAGTCACCTTCAGGTGAGTGTCCCGACAGATCTCCCCCGCCTGGCCTGGTGCTCTGTTGAGTGGGAGGGGGTCTGGCTGCCAGAACCCCCTTCCCAGGGCCTTGTCAGGCGGGAGCGCCTGCGGTCTTGGGTCTTGACCTCAGCTGCCATCTGGTTCAGCTGCGACTCTGGCTTTCAGCTAACGATTAGGGGTTTGCGGAACTTTACTTAACTGTCAGTGTGCAGTAGTATTTAAATGGGTCAAATTCAGAGCAACTTTTTTTTTTCGTTTATGGTTTCTAAATTTTGTATTTGGGATCTTTGTTAGCTTTCTCCCCGTGTACGTGTGCCTCTGTGTGTAGGTTTGTGTCATGGTGCATCCCCAGTGCGTATTGTAACCTTGGCTGAAGCCCCCAGGGATGAGCAGGGCCTTTTCTCAGTATTTGCTGGTGAATCTCGACTGGACTTGTGCCTTCACTCGCCTGTGTTCACCGGTTTGGTGCAGGCAGGTCCTGTTTTTTTTTTTTTTTTTTTTTTTTTTTTTAAAGATTTTATTTATTTATTTGAGAGGTAGAGTTACAGACAGAAGGAGAAACAGAGAGGTCTTCTTCCGTTGGTTCACTCCCCAGATGGCTGCAACAGCCGGAGCTGCACTGATCCAAAGCCAGGAGCCAGATGCTCCTCCCTGGTCTCCCATGCAGGTGCAGGGTCCCAAGCACTTGGGCCACCCTCCACTGCCTTCCCAGGCCACAGCCGAGAGCTGGACTAGAAGAGGAGCAACCGGGACTAGAACCGGCACCCATATAGGATGCCGGTGCCGCAGGCGGAGGATTAGCCTACTGCACATGGCGTCTGCCCCAGATCCTGTTCTTACGTACCTGAAAAGGAGAGGGAGGCTGTGGGGTAGGAGCTTTCTTGATTTGCTGAGCACTCCCCTTCCCCACACCTGCCACACATAACCTCTCCCGTGGGTACACCCACTCCCACTGTGTGCAGGGCTGACCTTACATGGCTGTGCGTCTTCAGCTCTGGCCTTTCTGGCTCCTTTCTCCTGCATTCTCATTCCCGGGCTGCTCCCATGGTAACACTCTCTTTGCCCTGACCTGGCTTTGGCTGTCAGGTTTTGCCTGTCTGTCCCCTTCCCTTTTTACCCACAGTCCTTTGCAGAGCAGAGCAGTCTGCCTTCGCTCTCCAGCGCCTCCTGCCCTTGGCAGCTGCTAGCTGACTTTATCATCTTAGGGAGTAGCTGCTGTCAGGGTTGCAGCGCCCTAACCGCCCGCTTTAGTCTTGGTTCTAATCCTGTCTGAACGTACTTTTCCTTTTTAAAAAGGAGAGATAGATTCAAGTATGAAAGGCAGACATTTAGATGGATCTCCCACCTGCTGGCTCATTAATCTAAATGCTCTCAATAGCTGGGGCTGTGTCGGGTGGAAGCCAAGACCAGGAACTCAGTCTGGGTCTCCCACATGAGCGGCAAGGACCTGCGTACATGAGCCATCACCTGCTGTCCCCTAAGGTGCACGTAAGCAGGAAGCTGGAATGGAGAATGGAGACGGCGCTCCAGTATGGCACCGCTGCATCACAAACAGTGTCTTTTTTTTAAAAAAAAGATTTGTTTTATTTGAAAGAGTTACACGGAGAGAGGAGAGGCAGAGAAAGAGAGGTCTTCCATCCATTGGTTCACTATCCAATTGGCCACAATGGCTGGAGGTGCGCCGATCCGAAGCCAGGAGCCAGGAGCTTCTTCAGGGTCTCCCACGTGGGTGCAGGGGCCCAAAGACTTGGGCCAAGTTCCACTACTTTCCCAGGCCATAGGAGAGAGCTGGATTGGAAGTGGAGCAGCTGGGTCTTGAACTGGCGCCCATATGGGATGCTGGTTCTTCAGGCCAGGGCGTTAACCTGCTGCGCCACAGTGCCAGCTCCAGCAGGCAGTGTCTTAAGCACTGTGCCAAGCGCCTGCCTCCTTAACTCTGAAGCACCCTCTCTGCAGTCTGTGCCATCACGTTGGGTTTTCTTTCCCTGTATTCTTTGTGTTCCTCTGTTCCTTTACATAGAGGCTTTTTATTTAAAGGTTCTTTTTCTTCTTCTTTTTTTTTTTTTTTAAAGATTTATTTACTCATTTGAAACTCAGAGCACTCATCTGTTGGTCACTTCCCAGGTGGCCACAATGATCAGTGCTGGGCCAGGCTGGAGCCAGGCGCTCCATACGAGTCTCCATGTGGGTAGCAGGGGCTCAGGCGCTTGGGCCATCCTCTGCTGCTTTCCCAGGTGCACTAGCAGAGAGCTGGATTGGAGCTGGGACGTGAACTAGCACCCACTTGGGAGGCTAGCGCTGTGGGCGGTGGCTTTGCCCACTATGCCGTAACACCAGCCCCAGACCACCTGTTAAGATTGGTGACTTCCTGTTCCGTCGTGGGTTCCTTCCTCTGTCTGT
Source organism: Oryctolagus cuniculus (assembly GCF_964237555.1). Taxonomy (NCBI): domain Eukaryota; kingdom Metazoa; phylum Chordata; class Mammalia; order Lagomorpha; family Leporidae; genus Oryctolagus; species Oryctolagus cuniculus. The sequence continues at coordinate 108,980,100 of NC_091443.1, forward strand.
GTTCCTGGACAGTCTTGTGGGTGCCTCCTTGTGCGTCAGCAAGGGCTCAGCACAACCCCTGTCGGAGCTCGAGACGCTCTGTCCCTGGTCACTTCCACCTGGAAATACGCAGGGTAGCTGGACTTCAGTTTTCTGAGCTGAACTCATCATGCTTAACTGTAGATTTCTCCTTCCAAAGGTCTGCCTTTCACCCAAGTTAGAATTTCGGAGTCATAGTAGACTCGTCCTCTTTAATCCTCACATTTAGGTGGTTGCTGAATCCTGTGAAAATGCCGCGTTGCCCATTCTCCCGTCTCCTTGTCGCTCACCTGGTTCATCTCCTCTTTCTTGCTTGGTCTCCTTAGTGCCTCTGCCTCTAGTTTCTCTGTCTCACTATAGCCAGTGGGAGGAGAAACTCAGCGAGATCCTGTCTGGTCCCTGGTTGTCCCTGCAGCCTCATTCCTGAGAGCCATGCGTCCTCCCTTTGAGTGACACGGTCACGGTCACAGTTCCTCCCATGGCCATGTTTGCAGTCTCTGCCTGAGAAACCTTTCTCCCCCGTTGTCTGCTTGGCCAGCTCCATCCCCTCACCCCCGCCCAGACTGAGCTCACGTGTTGCCTCCACCTCCCCAGCTGACTTCAGTGTTTTACTTCTGGTTCTGTGGTCCCTGAGCACACTCTGCCATAGCCCGTTCTGCTTTTGATTGATGTGTTGAGTCTTCTCCCCTGACCCGACTGTGAGCAAGCGCCTTGTGGGTGCACAGTGGTTTTCATCTCGGTAGCCTGTTCCTAGCCCAGGGCTCACCACGTAGCCGTGAGTGCTCTCTGTATGCCTGTTGGTGAGCAAGGGAATGAATGTTACTGGGACAAGCCAGTGCCCCTCCCTCTCTCTCTCTCTCTCTCTCTCTCTTTTTTTTTTAAGATTTATTTATTTAAAGGCAGATTTACAGAGAGGCCAAGGCAGAGACAGAAATCTTCCATCCACTGGTTTACTCCCCAAATGGCTGCAACAAATGGCTGGAGCTGGGCTGATCCGAAGCCAGGAGCTTCTTCAGGTCTCCCACGCAGGAGCAGGGGCCCAAGCACTTGGGCTATCTTCTATTGCTTTCCCAGGCCACAGCAGAGAGCTGGATCAGAAGAGGAGCAGCCAGGACTCGAAACGGCGCCCATATGGGATGCTGGCACTGCAGGTGGCAGCTTTACCCGCTGTGCCACAGTGCCGGCTCTGCCAGTGTCTCTTGAGAGACCAGTGCCGTGCCAGCTGAGTGTTCCTAGCTGAGCCCTGTCTCCTCTCCTAGTGCGTCAGAACCCGCTGCACAGCAGTCCTGACCAGTGGGGCCTTTTCTTTTGTTTCTTACCACGATTAGAATTCTGAGACTTGGATCCTCTTGTTTATTTCAGGGCAGGTGACATTACAGAATTAAAAATTCTGGAGATACCAGGTCTTGGAGAGAGCCAGAATTCTGGAGACCTTCATCAGCCAGAATTAGGTCCCTCTGGTGTGGGGTACCAAGTGGGCATCAACCAGAACGGCACAGGCAAGCTGGTCAAGAAGCCGACCTCTTCCAGCAGTGCCCCCCAGACCATCCCCAGAAGGACAGACATGAGGAGCCAGGACGCCACTGTCTCGCCCCAGCAGCACTGCTCCAGGAGCTACGTGGACAGGCACGTGGAATCCCTGAGCCAGTCCAAGAGTTTCCGGCGCCGGCACAACTCCTGTAAGTAGGGCCGAGTTGCTCTTTCTCCTTAATGAGACGCTCCAGGGCTCTGCTCTCCCTGCTGCTCGCTGACAGGGCCTTTATTGTTCTGATGGAAAGGGAGCTGGCAGAGCCTCACAGAACACAGCGTGGTTCTCTCACTGCAGATGTTACGGGGAAGGAAATAAGCTGTTCAAGACAAGCGCGAGCTTCCCGGCCCTGCCCCCGCGTCACCTCCCTCCTCGGGAGCTGTCAGATGTGCCCAGAGTCCACCGAGACTCGGCCGTGGTGGGCCAGGTCTGAGCTGAAGTGCACGCGGGCTGTTGAGATTCTGGAGTGGATTGGCTGGGTCCTCAGAGGAGAGGAGGCGCCTGGCCCCACATCTCTGTGATCCCTTGTCTGACACACTGACAATTTAAAATGTCCTGGGCCAGGCATTTGGCCCATCACTGAAGACGCTGCTTGGGACATCTGCATCCCATGTCCCAGTGCTTGGGTGTGACTCCCAGCTCTGTTCCTGATTCAGCTTCCCACTGATTGCACCTTGGGAGGCAGCAGGTGATGTCTCAACTACTTGTGTCTTTACATTTATGTGGGAGACTTGGATTAAAAAAAATTGTTTGAAAGGCAGAGGGGGCCGGCATTGTGGCATAGTGGGTTAAACTGCTACTTGAAACTCCAGCATCCCATAAGGGTGGAGTTGGAGTCCTGGCTGCTCCACTTCTGACCCAGCTCCCTGCGAATGTGCTGGGAGGGAGTGGAGGACGGCCCGAGTGCTTTGGCCCCTCCACCATGTGAAGACCCAGATGAAGCACCTGGTTACTCATTTCAGCCTGGTTCAGCCCCAGTGGTTGTGGCCATTCGGGGAGTGAACCAGTGGATGGAAGGTTTCTGTCTCTCCTGCTTCTCTTCTGTAACTATGCCTTTCAAGTAAATAAAATAAATCCTTTTTTTTTTTTTTTTTTTTTTGACAGGTAGAGTTACAGACAGTGAGAGAGAGAGAGACAGAGAGAAAGGTCTTCCTTCCGTTGGTTCATCTGCCAAATGGCTGCTACAGCCAGAACTGCACTGATCCGAAGCCAGGAGCCAGGTGCTTCTTCCCGGTCTTCCATGCGCATGCAGGGCCCAAGCACTTGGGCCATCCTCCACTGTACTCCCAGGCCACAGCAGAGAGCTGGACTGGAAGAGGAGCAGCTGGGACTAGAACCGGCGCCCATATTGGATGTTGGCGCCACAAGCGGAGGATTAACCAAGTGAGCCACAGCGCTGGCCAATAAAATAAATCTTAAAAAAATGAAAGCCAGAGAGAGAGAGGGAGAGACCAGTCTTTTATTTTCTGGGTCACTCCCCAAATGGCCACAACAGCCAGGTCTGGGCCAGGATAATCCCAGAAGCCAAGAATTCCATCCAGGTCTTAACACATACCTGGAAGGGGCCCAAGCATGTGAGCCATCTGCTTCTGCCTTCCCAAGTACATTAGCAGGGAGCTGGAGCGGAAGCAGAACAACTGGTATTTGTACCAGCCCTCTGATAGGGGATGGTGGCATTACAAGCAGGAACATAGCAACACTGCCACAGTGCCACCCCCTGAGACCTGAGTTGAGTTCCTGTCTCTCACTTTTAGCCTGGCCCAGCCCAGGTTATTGTGAACATTTGGGGAATGAACCAGTAAATGGGTGATCTGTTTGTCTTTCTCTCTCTGCCTTTTAAATAAATAAATATTTTTTTTTAAAAAGAGACCAGTGGGGCTGGCGCTGTGGCATAGTAGGTAAAGCCAACGTCTGCAGGGCCAGCATCCCATATGGGCGCCTGTTCATGTCCCGGCTGCTCCACTTCTCATCCAGCTCTCTGCTGTGCCTGGGAAAGTAGTAAAAGACGGCCCAAGTCCTTGGGCCCCTGCACCTGCGAGGGAGACCCGGAAGAAGCTCCTGGCTCCTGGCTTCGGATTGACGCAGCTCCGGCCGTTGTGATCAATTGGGGAATGACCCAGCAGATGGAAGACCTCTCTCTCACTCTCTCTGCCTCTCCTGTCTTCATACAACTCTGCCTTTCAAGTAAATAAATAAATAAATATTAAAAAGGGGGGGGGGGAGGGTGACCAACGTTGTGGCATAGCAGGTTAAGCCTCCACCTGCAGATCGGGCATCCCAGTTCGAGACCTGGCTGTTCCACTTCCCACCATCTCCCTGCTAATGTGCTTGGGAAAGCAGCGAAAGGTCACCTAAGTGCTTGGGCCCCTGCACCCATGTGGGACACCCAGAAGCAGCTCTGGACTCCTGGCTTCAGCCTGGCCCAGCCCCAGATGTTGCAGCTATCTGGGGAGTGAACCAGCAGATGGAAGATTGTTCTCCCTCCCCCTCCCCCTCCCCCCCTGCTCCCCTCTAATGCTGCCTTTCAAATAATTTTTTTTATAGAAGTAAGTTAATATTTCCTAACGTCCCATCCCTTTGGCACAGGAAGGAGAATGGGCACTGATGCCAAGCTCGAAGGTATAGGTGTGGGTGTGGGTGGGGCCCGCGTGCCTGCGTGGGGTGGGGGTGGCCCGCGCGCCGCCCTGCCGCCCCACCTTCTCCCGCAGGGCCTCGGGGGCCGTCCACTTGACCAGCAGCTTGCCCGTGTCCTGGGTGCTGGAGGCCTCCTTGGTGAGGCCGAAGTCGCTGACCTTGGCCATGTTGTCCTCGGACACCAGCACGTTGCGGGCGGCCAGGTCTCGGTGCACAAAGTTGTTGCCTTCCAGGTACTCCATGGCCTCGCACACGTCTCTGCGGGCAGCACGGGCGGGGCTCAGGGGCGCCGGGGCGGGCTGGGGTCCTGCTCCCCTGAGCCCCCCGCCCCCGGGGGCGGCCGCACTCACAGCGAGAACTTGAGGAGGCAGTCGCCGCCCAGCACCGAGCGGCCGCGCGACCGCAGGTAGTCCACCAGGCTCCCCTGCGGGGCAGCGGACACTCAGGACCCGGGGTCAGCCCCGCCCCCAGGACCACGCCCTGCACCTCCCACTGCTCGCTCATGGTCCCCACTCCGCGGAGGGGCACGGGGAGGCTGGGATGGGGCGGCCACTGGTCCCAGGTCAGGGTGTGTGTGGGGGGCCCACCTTGGCCATGTACTCGGTGACGATGTAGAGCCCGCCCTTCTCCTCCACGATCACGCCCAGAAGCTGCACCAGGTTACTGTGCCGCAGTTGCCTGCGGCGGAGGGGGCGTCAGAGTCCGCCCCGCCCCGCCCCCGCCCTGGCCGCCACCCCCGCCCGCCCGCCCGCCCGCGGGACTCACGTCATGACCGAGGCTTCAGCCAGGAAGGCCTGGGCCGTGGCGTCGCTCTTGATGCACTTCACGGCCACTTTGTTGCCCCGGTAATCGCCCAGCATCACGTCTGCGGAGAGCAGAGGCGCTGACGCCCTGGTCCCTGGTCCCCGGCCCCGCCCCCCGCCTCCGGCCCCGCCCCCAGCCCCTCCCCTCACCTCAGAACTCCCCCTTCCCGATGGTCTGCAACAGTTTCAGCTCTTTCATGTTGAGCGCCCAGCCACCTGCGGGGAGGGCGTGAGGGCTGGAGGCGGGCCTGTGGGTCCCGAGCCTCCGGGACGGCCACGGGCTGGGGGCACTTACTGCGGTAGAACTCGTCCTGGGCGGCCACCGTGCCCTCCATGACCTTTGGTTTGATGAGGCGCGTGCAGAGTCCATCGGCGTCCGAGGTGTAGTGCTGGGGAGGGCAGGCCAGGGCGCTCACGCAACGCCCAGCGCTCGCCACCAGAGGGCGCCAGAGGCCGGTCCCGCCCAGCCCGGCTTGGCTGTGATGGGGGAGGGCGCCCCATTTCTGACAAGCCCAGCCCCTGACACGTGGCCTGTTCCCCGGACCGCTCCACACCTGGCGGTTGCTACCATTCCGGGCCTGAACCCCGGCTGTGTCCGGACACCAAGCTCCAGCCAGGTGCGCTCAGCGACCCTCCCCTCCCTGGTCAGGCCACACCAGGCCAGGGAGTACGGGCAGGGCGGCTGCCCGCGGCTGTGGGGCTGCGTGGGCACTGCCCGGGCAGGTGCAGGAGCCTGGGCCGCCCCGAGGGCCGCCGCTCTGTGAGTGCCTGTGAGACCCCGGTCTCTGGGTCCGTCCGCCGGGCCCTGGACTGCTCACTACTCTGCACCTGTCTCCCCCGCCCCCACCGCGGCTGCCCCGCGGGGTCAGGCGTGAGAGCAGCAGGGCCCCTGGACTCCCGCGCCCACGGCCCAAGGCGGCCTGTGTGTGGGCGCCCGCCGGCCGGCTCACCTCCACCAGCTGCATGAGGTTCTCGAAGTACACCTCCTCGTCGATGCTGAGCTTGCTGGCGTGGTACATGATGCGGTAGTGCTCCACCTTGCCGTCGCAGCTCACGCACAGCGTGTAGTCCCCGGGGTAGTTGGTGCTCTCCCGCACCAGGAACAGGCCCGTCTCCGGCGGGTACAGGAGCCGCTCGGCCTGCTCCCGCGTGATCTTGCCGTGGAACCAGCTGGTGGGGGGAGGCCTGGGGGTCACGGTGGCCCGAGGGGGCGGAGCCCGGCGCCTCCTCCCTCCCAGGGTACTCACGGCATGAGGCTGAGCTTGGTGCCCGCCTTCACGCCCTCTCGCTTCTGGACGTAGTTGGCGGGGATGATGCCCTCACGGCCCACCTTGTTCTTGGCTTTGTACCAGTTGGGGTCCTGGGGAGAAGGCGGCCCACAGCCTCTCAGGCTCTGCCGGCCCCACGGGGGGGCTGAGACCCAGGGGCAGCCCGGGGCGGGGGGTCCCCGTCTACCTTGGTGACGGCCACGATGGTGAGCACGTCTCCTTTGCAGAAGGGTAGGTCCTGCTCGGCGGTGCCGTGGAAGCTGTACTTGGCGATGCACTCCGTGCCCGAGGGCCAGGCGGCCTGCAGGGGGGCGGCGGCCGGGACCCTCTCACCCACACGCCCTCCATCCAGGTCACAGCCTCTGCAAGCAGGGATGAGGTGCCCCTTCCGCCGCCCTAAGCCCTGACGGACAGCCCATGCGGGGCCCCTGCCTCCCGCTACCTGTATCGCCGACATGGTCTCAGGAGAGCTGGTGTCCCCGAGTCACAGCAAGGCCGGCCTGTCGCCTGGTACCATCAGAGCTGCGGGGAGAAGGGACGATGGAGCGGGGCCGTGCGCAGACGGCCCCCACCCAGCCCCTGAGACTTGGGCCCGTCCCTGCGTGCAGATGACACAGGCTGACGCTCCCACTCTGGGGACCTGGGGCCGGCTCTTCCCGCCCGGCCAGCAGCCGGGGAACCCGAGGATCAAGGGGGCTGCCGACCTTAGGCCGGCCTCTGTGGGGCAGCGGCAGTGGAGCCGCCGCCGGTCAGCACACCCGGCCCGCGCGGCTCCGAGGCAGGGAAGGAGCCGTGAAGCCCAGGTCATGCAGGCCCTCAGCCCACGCGGGTCTTTCACCGACACGCGTGCCCAGCCTCTGCCCCCGCAGACAGAGGTGGGTCTGCGCCGGGAGACAGCGTCCCCGAGATGGGCGGAGGGGCGCGGCCAGCAGCGGGGTAGGCACAGCAGGGAGACCATGCCGCAGCGAACACAGAGAAACCGGCCCTGAGGCAGGCGAGATGGAGGCCTCGCGGCGCCCAGGGATCGAGGCTCGGCCGGAGCCCTGCCCGCTGCTGCTGCTGGGACAGCCTCCCCCGTCACGTGGGACAGTGCTGATGCGAGCAGCCAGGGCTGGGGCCCCAGCAGGACAGCACACGGCCTTGGGAGCCAGCGGGAGCCCGGGACACGGCCACGTCCAGCCTCAGCCCCAGGGTCACGGACAGGCAGAGGGGAGCTTCCGACCCGGCTCCTCCTCCTAGGGCGCGTGGGGGCCAGTGACCCCCCCCCTTGTGAGTCCCAGGTCCTGCACCAGCAAGGGGGGCCGGGACCCCTGCCGCAGGCTGTGGAGTGGCGGGTGGATTAACCCTTCAGCGCCCGGCCACAGAAGGGCTCCCTTCCCCCGAGCACTCCTGGCCCCTCGGTCCCGAGGCCAGCCCGTCCACCCCAACCCCTCGACAGGGACAAGAAGGCCCGAGGAGGACGACTGAGCCCCCAGCACAGGAGGGCCCTGCACGGTACGGGAGAGCTGTGAGCTCCTCACTCCACCTTATACTGGGGCTCCCACTTGAACGGGGGTGGGGTGCAGCCAGAAGGCCCTTCTGAGCGGGGCCCTGCCAGCTCGCCCCTCCCCCACCCTTCCCCAAGTGCACCGCCACCGGGAAGCGTGCAGGCTGCAAGCTGCCAGTCACCCCCAGCTGTCAGTTTGCAAACACTGCTTCCGGCCCACAGCTGCCACCGCCGCCTCCCCACGGCCTGGATGATAATAACAGAAATAATGGCAGGCCCGGGTGCCGGGCGCGGGGTCTGTGCCAGGCCCGGTCCTTGGCACGTGCGGATCCGCGGCACCCTGCCGGCTGTGGCGGGGGCTGTCGTTACTCCCAGCTTACAGGAGAGGCCCGCGTGGCCCCGGCCCAGGCCACCCCTCCATCGCCGGCCGGTGATGACTCCGGAGACGGCAGGCTCTAGGAGGATGCCCAGAGGGGAAGCCCCTCCCCTGCCAGGTGGGAGGCTGCAGACCCAGGCCTCCTCCCTGGGCGCTGAGTTCTGTCACGTGACCTCCCGGGGCCCACCCCTTCCCCCCAACCTTGGGGTACAAGACTGCTCCCGGGAGGGCAGGTGGCCTGCACAGCTCCAGCTGCTGCCCAGGGTGCGGACAGCCAAAGGCAACAGGAGCCACTGAAGGACGACGGTGGCACACGGGCCCAGGCTTCACAGCAGGGAGACCGGCGGCCGCCTGCGCCAGGCAGCGGGGCTCAGCGGTAACAGCCAGGGGCCGAGCCGGGCCCCCGCTGTGTGGCACCGGCCGTGCACTGCTCCTTCTGTCCAACCCGCCCCAGCCAGGAAGCCACAGTCCGAGGGGACCACAAGCAACCGACTCCAGACTCCAACATCACTAAACGTTACCACCACCACCACCACCCCCCGCCCAAAGGTGGGAGCACGTTCTAGACTGTTCTAGGTTAAATCGGATACTAAAGAAATATGCAAACGAGGTTCAATGAGTGATCCTAAAGTGGATCCTTGATTGAGGGAAAACAGGACCACAGGGGGAGGGCACTGGTGTGGAATTACGGCCGGTGTCCAGAGCTGTGACGGTGGCACACGACGGATGGGTTAACAGTCACACTGCAGCGAAACAAAGCACCAGGAAAATACACACGCAGGGGCGGGCATTTGGCACAACAGCTGAGATGGGGCTGGCACTGTGGCATAGCGGGTAAAGCCACGCCCTGCAGGGCCAGCAGCCCGTGTGGGTGCCGGTTCGAGTCCTGGCTGCTCCGTTTTTGATCCAGCTCCTTGCTGATGGCCTGGGAAAGGAGTGGAAGATGGCCCACGTGGGAGACCCCAAAGAAGCTGCTGGCTCCTGACTTCGCCCTGGCTCAGCCCTGGCTGTTGCAGCCATTTGGGGGGAGTGAACCAACAGATGGAAGATCTCTTTCTCTCTCTACCTCTGTCAATCTGTAACTCTTTCAAAAAAAAAAAAAAAAAAAAAAAAGAGAGAGAGACACGACCCTGCTTGGACACCTGCGTCCCTGCCTGAGAGCTGGGGTTTGAGTTCTGACTCACTTCTGACCCAGTTCCTGCTGAGGCACACGCAGCAGGTGACGGCCCAAGTGCTCGGGCTCCTGCCACCACGAGGGGAGATCCAGCTGGGGTTCTTGTGTCAGCCTGCTCGAACCCCAGTTGTTGGAGGAATCCGGGGACCCTGTGGATGGACGATCTCTCTCCCTCTTGCTTTTTTTTTTTTTTTTTGAACAGGCAGAGTTAGAGAGAGAGAGAAAGGTTTTCCTAACATTTGTTCACCCTCCAATGGCCGCCACGGCTGGCGCACTGCGCTGATCCGATGGCAGGAGCCAGGTGCTTCTCCTGGTCTCCCATGGGGTGCAGGGCCCAAGCACTTGGGCCATCCTCCACTGCCCTCCCTGGCCACAGCAGAGAGCTGGCCTGGAAGAGGGGCAACCGGGACAGAATCCGGCGCCCCAACCGGGACTAGAACCTGGTGTGCCGGCGCCGCAAGGCGGAGGATTAGCCTAGTGAGCCGCACGCCGGCCTCCCTCTTGCCTTTCAAGTAAAATGGAAATAAATAAACATGCACACCCTTCGCTGGATCCCACTAGCTGTAGATCAAATATATTCAAAATGTCGCACCCGTCCTGAACAGGCAGGCTTTTCTTCGCTGCACAACACGGCAGGGCGATGCTGCCCAGAGCACCCACAAGGCACCGGCAGACTCATCTCCGAGACGTGCAAGCAGCCGGAGGGCACGGGGAGGCCAGGTGCAAGCAGGGGGCCACTTCCCAGAAGGCCTCACCATCCGTGCCTCGCCAGGAGGCAGGGAGTCCTGGACAGTCACCACGGATCCCAGCAGGCCACTGCAGACACAGGCAGGCCGGCTCCTGCGATGCTAACGCCCTGGAGACCGGGAACCCTGCTTCCCACCTGACGAGGCAGACGAGGGCCCCGCCCACCTGCCTGGGCCCCTGCACCCACGAGGCAGACCTGGGTGGGGTTCCAGGCTCCCAGCTTCCGCCTGGCCTGGTTGTCGCCATTGTGGGCATCTGGAGAGCGAACTAGGGGATGGAAGATCTCTGTCTCTTTCTCTTTGTTGCGCTACCTTTCAAACACACAAATACAAATAAATAAATAAAAAGGCTAGATGCAGCTCATACGATGCTACTTCAAAGCAGCTGTGGAAAAAAACATTCAAGATAAGTTTATATTGGTGCAACCAAATCCTAAAAACCACAGTTTTTTTAATAAGCTTACTTTTATTTCCTTTTTCTATGAACTTTTTGAAGTCCTCTGCTGCTACCAGCTTTTTTTTTTTTTTAAAGATTTATTTATCCATTTGAAAGGCAGAGACAGAGAGAGGACTTCCATCCACTGGTTCACCTCCAAGATGGCCGCAACGGCCAGAGCTGCACCAATCTGAAACCAGGAGCCAGGAGCTTCTTCCGGGTCTCCCATGCGGGTGCAGGAGCCCAAGCACTTGGGCCACCTTCTACTGCTTTCCCAGGCCATAGCAGAGAGCTGGATGGGAAGTGGGGCGGCCGGGACTCAAACCTCTGCCCCTGTGGGGTGCTGGAGTGGCAGGTGGCCACCTCCCCCGCCGCGGGCCCCACCAGCCATGTCCGACACCGGGCTTGCTACAGGAAGTGGCAGCAGAGAGGGGTGAAGTTTAAGGGACATTTGCTTTTTAACTGCACTATTTCCTGTTTCGTCTTTTTTTAAACCACATGTATCCATTACCTCCCTCCAGTAGCAAACCAGCCACATTTTAAAAGCTGGCTCACGGGAGGCCTCCCTGGTTCCCCGGCTCAGCTGGGGCGCAGGGAGCTCATCACAGCTGCAGCCCCAGCGCCTGCAGACGCTGAACGAATGAATGAACAAACAGGGAGGCGGGCGGGCCGGCCGCGCCACACCAGGGTCCCGTAAGGGACAGGCTATATTTAACCCCACTGGGACAGCAGCTGCCTCCCCACCCCCACGCGGCTCAGGGACAGGGCCCTGGGATGTGGCGGGGTGAGCTCTTCACTGACTTCCTGCCCCAAACTCTGCTCCCAGCAGCCCTTGTGCCGGGGTCCCGGGAACAGGCTGGGCATTGTGCCCAGGCGCTGAGGTCAGTGGCCACAGCCCCAGGCAGGCCTTTCTCGGGAGCCCAGACCGCCGGGCAGGGGAGGACGAGGGAGGAATTGGGGCCAGGAACTCCCAGGCTGCCCTCTCCCTGCCCCCCTCACCCAAACGCCACTGCTTCAAGGGGCGTGGGAGCCTTTGCCAAGTGTTTACACCCAGCTAAAAATACCCACTAAAAGGGGAAGTGTACAGGGACCGGGGGACGCAGAGCCGCAGCCCCTAGAGACGCTATGGCAGCCACCGGACCCAGCTGGACTCTGGGGGGGGCGGGGTCAGCAACAGGAAGGGCCCAGCCTTCCCAGGCTCTGGGCAGTGCTAGGGAGCCGCCCCGTGCGCCCAGCATCACGCGTGGTGAGCCGGGAGGGCACCCAACAGAACCAGAGCGAGGACCCGGCCTCCCGCCTGTCGCCAGTCCGCTCAGTGCTGTGACAGACCGAGCAGAGAGCAGGGCAGCCCGGGGGACTTCCAGGAAGAAGGGGCGGGGGTGCCGGCGCCCCACAGAGGCGCTAGGCCTGGCTGCAAGTGTCCTGCAGCCCACGGGACAGCCACGACAGAATGAAGTGTGGGATCCCGGCACGCCCTGGGGAAGGGCAGCGCACCTGTGGCGGAGCCCAGCAGCCGGGCTGGTTGGGCGGCAGTGAGATGTCCTGCGCGGGTCACCTGACACCCCGGGCCGCACGCACGAGGCAGGCGGAGCAGCCGTGGAGTCCCGCGGACCCCAGCGGCCCAGGCCCAGGCATCTCAAGGTTGGGCAGCAGTGGAATCGCACACAGGACCCGTGGCGACGCCATCACCTCCCTGGGCGTCCGCAGGCAGGACGGGAAGACACCCGCTTCTGCTCCATCGCCCGCTGCCAACCCCACTCTGGGACCCTCGGCCTTCAGCACCCCTGGCCCCAGGGGAAAATGGCTGAAAAACGCTAAAAACCGGATTACAGCAGCGCGACGTCTTTTCCCCTGCCCTAGTGACTCAGTGGGACCGGAACCCTGTCTAGCGGTTTGGGCAGAGGCGGCCGATGGGGAGCCGCCTCCTCCCCCCCCCCGCCCCCCACCGCGGCAGCCGACTGGCCCAGAAAGGTTTCTAATTACCGCTCAGGAACCTAATTACCTACAGGCGCGGGCAACGGGGACTGTGGGCCTCCCAAGGGCCCTCACCCAAGCCTCGGCGGCCCCCACCCCAGCAGCACAGGCTGTGGCCTTTGCATCCTCATTTGCCTACATTTGCATAAAAGCCACTGGGCCCTGACCTCCCAAGACATTTTCCAAGTCCTGCAGCGTCCCTGGCCCTCACCCCGAAGTCTCCCAGCCACAGGAGACTGTGGCCCAGAGCCCCCAGATTCCTGGCCTCCTCATTTCAGAACTGGGACCGGCAGAGCTGGCGGCCTGGAGGTGGCGCAGTGCCGCTGGCGGGACAGGGGGGCTTAGCAACGCCCTCCCCCAGCAGCACAGGAACCAGGGCAGCTGCCCCCACCCGGCGCGGCCCCGGAGGGTCCCAGGAAACGCAGCGCAGGGAGCTGGGCTCCGCAGGCCTCTCCTCCCACGTTTCCTTGGGCAGCACAGGGGGTACCTGATGACCGGCAGGCACGGATGGGGGTCTGCCCCGGCCTCTGCTCCGAGAAGCACAGAGCCGCTGGCGCCCACTTCGGGCTCCGTGCAGACCCCCTGGCCTTGCACAGAGAGGCCTGGAGCTGGCCCAGGGCCACACAGCAACCAGAGGAGCGCCACACATGAAGCTCTGTTCCCACCCTGCTCCCTTATTTGCATGGGCCCCTCCCCTGCCAGGAAGTCCTCCAGGTTGCTCTGGCCCTCGTGGCTCCCCAGCTTCTGAGCCCCCACCAGCCCTGCCAGGAAGTTGGAACCACAAGCCCCCGCCCCGCCAAGTGACACCACTGGCCAGCGGGGGAGCTGGTCCCAACCTCCTGTGTCCCTGCAGCATGGACAGGCACAGGCGCCCGCGGCCGGGCAGATCCCGGGCTGCCAGGCAGGCAGCGTGGTGGGTCACAGCACACCCAGGTTTCCACCCCAGCAACCGACCGCAAGGCCAGCAGAGCGCAGGAGCGTGGGGGCGCGGCGGCCTCTCTTCTGCTCGCTCACAGACCCGGAAGGGGAGGGCGGCGGCGGGAAGCTGCGGTCGGAGGGGGTGCAGAGCTGTCCTCACTGCACCTCAAAACCAGGAAGAGAAACCGAGGTGGCCCAAGGGCAGGCTGTGCTGTGCTGGACAAACCCTGGGCCTCAGTTTCCCTGGGAGGGGGAAGTGGGCACCTCTCTGCCAATCTGCCTGATGGACGGGTACAGGCTACGCCCAGCGGGCGGTGCAAGCTGCCTGGTGCCCAATCGAGGCACACCCCCAATTGGTGGCACCCCCCTGAGCCTCAGGCCGGGCGGCCTCACCCCAGCCACGCAGGGAGCACACCGCTTCTCCTTCCCCAGCTCTTTATTTTTAGGTCTGAATTTGACTTTAATCATTAGTTAGCGGATTCTATTTCCAGCCCTTGGATGAAGGGACCGAGAGGGGAGGGAGGAGGGAGTGCTCCCTGCTGGGCGTGGGGGGCGGCCCTCTCCTCCACCCATCCTGTCCCCGATGAGGGCAGAGGGAACTGAGAAATACCCAGAGGGCTCGCGGCAGCCAGGCCAGCGTCTTGGGGTGGACCCCACCCTGTGACCTCACCGCAGCCCGAGCCGTGAGGCCGGAGGGCGGCAGCGATGCCCGCTTCCCTTGCACCAAGCCGGAAGCCAAAGCCTGGCAGCCAGGGTGCAGGTCCCGCACGCACCTGCCCGTGGGACCCTGCCTGGGTTAGCTCCCGTGCGGCTACGGGGTCTCGGGCCCAGGGAAGGCCAGGCAGAGGCTGGCCGCCGCCTCCCTCACCCGCACACTCAGGTGAGGCACACCTGTGGAGGAGGAGGAGGAGGCGGCCGCCCCCACAGTCGGCCCCTCGGCCTTGGGACAGGCTGGGAAGACCAGGCTGGCAGGGTGGGGCCGTGGAGGTGCCCGGATCCTTGTCTGAGCCTCAGGCTCAGGAGGCGTCTGTGTCCAAGGGAGGGCTGCGCTGGCCTCGCCCAAGCCAGGAGGCAGGAGGCCACTGGGCACTCAGCTCGGATGCTGCGAGGCCGGAAGGCTGATGGGTGGGGTCAGGCCGGACACCAACCAGCGGCCGTCTCCCCAGGGCCAGCCCCGGGCCTGGGCCAGCCAATCGCAGGGTGACGGGGAGGGGAAGGCAGGCGAGCTGGGCAGGGCACTGGCCAAAGTAGCCCAGACCCTCCGGCTGGAGGGGGCTCTCTGGGTAGGGACCCCCCCACCTCTGCCCATGACTGGGGCCCTCCCTGCACCCCCTCCTCGTGAGGGGTGAGGAGAGCAAACGGGCTGTGCCAGCATCCCCATTACATAAAGGACCCTGGCTCCGGGGGTCAGGGACCTGTCCATTGTCCATCCACTCTGGCCGACGTGGCGTGGCCGGGCCTGGCACCCGCGTCGCCCAGCTCCTCTCTTGGCTGTTCTTGGGACACACAGGGATGACCCCAGGGACAGAGGGGCGGCACCGCACAGGCCTGGCCCGAGGTGCCCGCGGCCCTCTGCAGCTTTCTGAGGCAAAGTTTCCCGGAGCGCGAGGCCCCCTGGGAAAACGCTCAAACGCAGCATCAGCAGTGGCCGGCGGACGAGGCCTGCGGCCCCCCAGGAAAGCTTGGGGGATTTCTGCTGTTTTCTAAGTCTTTCTGCTTGGCTTTGGTGCTGGTTGTTGCTTTCTAAGTTGGGAAAACTAGCACACCCGTAACTTTTGTACAGTGACCCCAGAACCGCCTCCGCGGACCCCACCTGACCCCCACTCGGGCCCAGGCGCCTGGGCCACTTCTGCCACGGCATAGACCCGTGGGGACGCCGCTCTGTGGCCTCTTCCCCAGACTCAACGCCTCTGCCCTTTGGGGACACGTGTCAGGGTTCCGAAAGTCCTCAAGAGGCATGGCACAGAGCTGCACCCGCCACCGGCCCCAGGCTCTGCCGGCTCCACTCCGGGGCGGGGGCACTGAACCGGGCCCCTCTCCCTCTCGGGCTCGGGGGCACCACGCGTGGCTCGGCCTCGGCGGAGGCAGGAGGCTCCTGGTGCAACGCAGAGGGAAGAGCGGCCACTTCTGAGAGCCAGGGCGGCCCCGAGGTCACCGAACAGAAACCACATCCCGAAGCCGTCCTCTCCACACAGGCGGGGGCCCTGGCCTGCCCCTCAAAACCCCCCAGGCCTCTCCAGGCAGGCTCCGGCTCCAGGACCTGGCCAGGTCTCCTCTGTGTGTGTCCCAGCAACTGGCAGAACCCTAAATCAAGGGCGGCCCCCCACACCCTCCCTCCTCTGCTGGGACCCCCAGGGCCTGGCCCCTCAGGTGTTCCCGCTCCCCCAGAGTTCCCATGCCAAGGCGCTGCCAACGGGGAGGGGGCTCTCAGGCTCCTGCACAGACAGAGCCGCTGGAGGCGTGGGGAGGCCTGGGTGGGGGCTGACCCCCCACCCCTCAGAACTCATCCCCTGCAGGGGGCACCCAGCCCCAAGCACCAGGGGGAAATCTCAGGGCTGGGCCGGAAGCCCCCTCTCGCCCTCCGCAGGGGAGCACGTGCTCACCCCACAAGGCCCCCTGGGGCTGGGCCTGCGTCCTTAGTGGGCGAGGGTGCACCCAGGGCTTCCCCCCACCAGCAGCAGCCCCGGCCTCTGAGCTGGGGGCAAGCACTGCCCGCCTCATCGTTCCACCAGAGGCCAGGGGCAGCTGTCCCCCTCTCTGCCCTGCTGAGCCTCAGGTCCCCGCAGGCCGACAAGGGAGCCCCAGTTAAGCTCCCAGGCTCTGGTGGCTGGACACACCCCTTCCTGACACCTGGCCCCGGCCCTGAGGAACCTGGGAGAATGGGCCGAGCCAGGTGGCAGGAGGTGGAGGCACGGCTATGGCCTGGTGTCACCTCCACCCAAGACCCAAGCCCTGCCCATGTCCCCACCCAAGGGTCAGAGATCTCTGAGAGTGACAGGTTCAGGCCCTGGACCTGGGTCTCCGGCAGAACTCAGGGGTCCACTGGGGCTTCCGGCCCGGACCAAGGCAGGGGTCAGGAGCAAGCAGGCCAGGGCACCTGCAAAGGCTCCGGCCCACACCGATGCTCTTCCCCTCCCGGGGGGGGGGCCTCCGACCCCCTACCCACCCAGAGCTCCACTGTCCGGAGCTGGGGGCCCGACAAGCCCTGTGGGGCTGCAGGCGGTCCCTCCCTCCCTCCCTCCCGGCCGGCTTCTGACAGTGGCTCCCGGGAGAATTCGAACCCGACAACGATGGGGCGCCCCAGGCGGTGGGGGGTGGGGAGTGGACGCGGCGGCGGCGGCGGCCACGGGAGCGGGACGGGCCACCCCCGCGCGCGCCCCCCGCCGCAGGCAGCCGGGCACTCACCTCTGGCGGGGCACTGCGGTCCGGGCGGCATCAGCGGCCTGCGGGACGCTCCGTGCGGCCGGCGGGCAGGGGCGGGGCGGGGGTCCCCGGGGGAGCGGCACAAAGAGCGGCGGCACGGCCCGGCGGAGGCAGGGGGCGGCCGCGCGGCCCGGGCCGGGCGCGAAGAAAGGCGGCGGCGGAAGGGGGCGCAAACAATGTGGCCCGCGCGGCCCGGCGGAGTTCCGCTTCCCCGCGCCGCCCCGAGGCTCGCCGGGCGGACGTCGCGCCGGCGGCCGGGGGGCCCGCCCCGCACGCTCGATCGGGGCCGGGGGCCGCGGGCTGCACGCCCCGCGGGCTCGGCGGCCGGGCGAGGGCTGGGCGGGCGGGACGGCGGCCGCGGACGCCCCGACGGCGGCGCGCGCGCGCGCGCTCGGACCCCGCCCGGCAGGACCCCGGGGCGGCGGCGCGCGCGCTGCGGCGGGCGGGCGGGGGGCGCGGGGGGCGCGGCGGCGGCGGCGGCCACCCTCGGCTCGCCCGTGCTCCGCGGGAGGAAGCTCGCAGGCCCCGGCGAGAGGAAGCGCGGCCCGGATCTCCGCCCGCCGCAGCGCGCCTGCGCGAGGGCCTGCCCGGCGCGGCGGGGCGCGGGCGGCGCCCCCTGTCGGGCGCCGGGGACACCGCGGGGGGTGTGTCCGCGCCGGGCCTCGCGGGGCTGGCCGTGCGAGGGTCCGTCCCAGCCGCACCCCCGCGCGCCGGCCCCGGGTCCGTGTACGGAGAGCGCGCCCTCGCCTCGCGCAGGGGGCGCTCCTTGGTGCGCGCAGGCTCCTCGGGCCCTGCCAGGGGGGCTCCTAGGAGGACCGCTCGGTCGCCGTCCGGGGGTTCTCGGAGGGTGGACGGCAGACTGACGGGCCCAGAGGCGCTCGCCAAGCGGGAGGTGATGGAAGGGTGGAGGTGGTGCGCCAGGTGCAGCGGTGGGAGCTGGGCTCCTGCAGCCACAGGGCTGGGAGAGTCCGGACAGCCTCCCCGGGACCCTCTTGGACTTCACGCTCAGCCTGTAGGTGACAGTGAGGGAGTAAGTGGTCAGTAGCTGAGTGACCCTGGGCCGGTGTCTGAACCTGTCTGTCTCTGCATTTGATAAAACGAGGGAAATAACAGCTTGTGCGTCTCTGGGGTTTGTGGAGAGGAAATGAGTTAATATGTCTAAATTGTTTTGCGTGCAGCCGCCGGCGCACGTGGTGGGCCCTCGGTTAAGTACGGGCTGTTATCATTCACCGCCGTGGAGGAGGGGCGGGGAGGGGGCCAGCCCGGAGCTGCAGGAGCTGGCAGTGGGCTCAGTCGTGGGCAGGCGGACCTGGAGTTTACGGGCACCTTCTGGGAACTGGCCCTGGAGCCAGGGTCTGATGTAGGGAGACAGGAGGATGGGCGTTCTCCCTGGTGGACCAGACTCATTGGCAAAGTCCCGAAGGACCAAAGGCACGAGGGGGCCATGGAGACTTTGGGGGCCCAGAGGAGGGAGAGGGAGCACCTATGATGCTGGGAGTTGGAGGCCACCGTGCCCCTGCCCCCCCCCCCCACCCTCGAGAGGAGTGGCAGGTTGGCCCTCTGACCCCTGGGAGGAGGCACCCAGAGATGGGTGCGGGGTGATGTTGAAAGAGTGTGGATTTGGGTTCAGCTCTCAGAGTTCAGCCTCCTGGGGCTGTGCGACCTTGGGCTAGTTACTTAAGGTCTCTGGGCCCAGTTTCCTCTTTTGTAAGATGAGGTGTGCACCTCCCTCCCGAGAGTAGAGGTGGTGCAGATTCAGCAAGATAAGAGCGGGTGGAGGGGCTGGCGGGGGTGGAGGGGCTGGCGCTGGCTTAGCTGCTTTCTCTCTCCTCTGAAGGCGAGATGGACCGATAACCGGGCTGGCGGATGGAGGGGGGGTGCCTCTGGGCCTGGGGGAGGCTGTCGCTCTGCAGAGGCTTCTGGAAGGAAGTGATTGACACGTCCCTCCCCCGGGGGCTGGGTCAGCTGGTGGAATGGGAAAGCAGCCCCTGGGGGGACGTGGGGAGTACGAATTCCCCGTCCAGTGTGGTCACCAGCCTGGGTGCCTTGGACCCCAAACACGCTTGACATTTCCACTGCGCTGGGGCCGGGGTTTGAACTTTGGAGCCAAACAAACCTGTGTTGGAATCCTGGCTCCACCTCTTCTCTGCAGAGTGAAATACATGTTGTAGCCTTCCTCACGCGCAGCCCCTAGGGGTACCGTCAGCAAAGTCTCCTCCGCCCCCCACCTGCCCCGTGCTGTGCTGTTTACAACAGCCCAGTCAGTGCCTCCCAGCCTCTCCCGGTCACTCACTCGGTGGACACTGCTCTGGGGATGCTGCGAGCAGGCAGGGTGGGCCACACCCCGGGAAGGGCCTGAGCTGAAGAGTGGGGGAGGTGGCTCTCGACACTGCTGTCCACACAGTGCCTCTCTGGCCTGGGAGGCTGCAGGTGCAGGGCTGGCCACTTGGGGCTGGAGCTGCCGGGAAGACAGGGCCAGGCTGGGGTGACACGCAACACCTCGTCCTAGGACAGTGTTGGAGACACCTGTGCAAGGTGGAGACGTCGGCCTGCCCAGGCTGGCCCACGTGTCCCCTGCGTGGTGGGGTGGGGGGCAGAGGGGAGCTGAGCGGCTGGAGCCTCCGCGGGGCGTGGGGCGTGGGCGGAGCTCTCCCGGCTTCCGGCTGCACTCAGGAGCCACAGCCCACGCAGAGCCGGGTTGGTGGCCAGAAGCCAGAGCACCGTGCAGCCAGGGTTCCCTCCCCTGCCTCCTCCCCTCCCCCGAGATGACAGTTTAGAGAAGCAGAGCGGGTGTGAAACTGCTCGACACTCGCATGGTCTGGGCAGTCCCCTGGGGCAGAAAACAGGAAGCCAAGATTAAAGGCAGATTTCCAGCAAAGTCCCCTCTGCTTCCTGCAGAGCAGGTGCTCAGCGGGCAGCCAGCTCCCCCTGCCCACACCTCTGGGCCCCGCCTCCTCGGCCTTGGCTTGGCCGGCACCGAGCCTCTGCCCAGGCTCTGGGGTCGCTGTGGAAGGAGCCGGCACTGGGACACCCAACCGTGGCACAGACAGGAAGCAGCGTCTGTGGGCCGGAGCAGACAGCGGGGGGGGGGGGGGGTCCCTGAGGCCAGGTGTGATCCTGCGCCCGCCCCAAGCTGTGGGGTGGAAGTGGTGGGGAAGGGGGCCCAGCGGGCGAAGCCACTGCCTGCACCGCGGGCATCCCACTGCGGGGCGCCCGGTCCAGTCCCTGCTGCTTTGCTGTGGGCCCTGCAGGCAGCCGGGGAGTGAACCAGAGGATGGAAGATCTCTCTCTCTCTGCCTTTCAAATAAATCAATAAATCTTTAAACACACACACACACGCACGCACACGCGCGCACACATCGGTATTCTTAAAAAAATAACTAAAGCGGCAGAAAGGCGACCTTCTCAACAGGCAGCAAGGAGCCCAGAACAGCCTGTGGACCGGGTCCCCAGGGAGGGGAGAGCAGCGGCCGCCCAGAGCCGGGGGCCACGTGCTGGCTGGCCAAACTGCTGTACCCACTGCCAGGGGCTCCCGTGACTTTCCCCTTCCTGACCCACCAGCGAGTGGGCTCTTGGGGTCGGTGCCAAGGCAGGCAGCACGCCTCCCAGGAGCCCTCCCCACTCCTCCCCCAGGCCTGGGCACCCAAGTCCCAAAGCTGTCTTTGGGGGGCAACGCACCTGTCTAAATGCAAGAGTGTTCCATTAAAAATAAAACATTTATTTATTTGAAAGGCAGAGTTACAGAGAGAGAGGGAGAGAGAGACAGAAGGAGAGGTCTTCCATCTGCTGGTTCTCTCCCCAGATGGCCACAATAGCCAGGGCTGGGCCAGGCCCAAGCCGGGAGCCAGGAGCTCCTTCCAGGTCTCCCATGTGGGTGCAGGGGCCCCATCGCTTGAGCCATCCTTTGCTGCTTTCCCAGGTGCGTTAGCAGGGAGCTGGATCAGAAGTGGAGCAGCTGGGACTCGAACCCGCACCCATACAGGATGCCTACGTTGCAGGTGTCACTCAGCCCTCCTCAGGCGGGGTGGGTCTGTCACGAGGATGACGCAGGCCCCTGGCTCTGGGGACAGGTCTTGCTTCGCCGTGGGCACAGCCTTTCCTCCTAGGCCTGCTGCTCCCGTGAGCTGCGGGAGACACTGGGGCTGGGGCTGGTGGGGGCTGCCGGCACCGCCGCCTGCTGTCACTCCTCGAGCACCCACAGTGTGCGGTGCGGTGCGCCCTTGCTGTCCCTGGATGGCTGTGGAGCCGGCACTGATGGCACGTGGTAGGCCAGAGCCTGCAGCGCTGGCACCAGGCACTTCCTAGGCAGGCAGTCTTGGCTTCCGGCACGGGGCTGGGGGGGACCTGGGACCTGGAGGACCCCGCCCCCTGCCATGGCACACGCCCCCTCCTCCTGGGTCCCTGTCTCCCCAGACAGTTCTGCCTGGGATGGGGCCAGGGCGGGGGATGCGGCACGGGTGCTCAGCCAGTTCCCAGGAGGGCCAGGCCGGGGCTGTGTGAGCGCCCAGCACAGAACCTGCAGGAGGTGCTGGTGAGGGGAGGAAGGCTCTGAGGCGGCCTACCTTTGATCGCAAGGCTGCAGGAGGGAGCGGGAGAGGTAGGGAGGCTGAGCAGTGTAGCAAAACCAACGAGACGCTTCCGCGTTCCTGAACGTGTGCAGAGGCTCGACTCAAACCCCATCCCAGCGGAGCCCAGGGCTCTGCTTACCGACGAACGAGCCGGCCAGCCTGGGGTGGGCGTCTGGCACAGCGGTTACGATGCCTGCCTCCCATATCCGGGTGCTTGGGTTCGAGTCCCAATTCTGCTTTCAGGTCCAGCTCCCTGCTGATGCAGACTCTGGGGGACAGCGGTGCTGGCCTGGGTAGCTGGGTCCCAGGCCCCCAGACTTTGGTTGGGCCCAGCCTGGGTTGTTGTAGGCATTTGGGGGCAGTAAACCAGAGGTGGGAGGATCTCTGTTGAGAAACAGTGTTTTTCTTATTATTACTTGTTGAATTCTGTGCTTGGTGGAGGGTGAAGCTTATGATTATAAAATAAACTGAAAGTATACCACTGGAAAAACTTGAGGGAGGAGGAGGAGGAGGAGGCGGGAGGGTGGGGTGGGAAGCATCTCTATGCTCCTAAATCTGTATCTATGAGATGGGGCTCCTGAGCCAGGCTGAAGCCAGGAGCCAGGAGCTTCCTCCAGGTCCCCCACATGGGTGCAGGGGCCCAAGCACCTGGGCCATCCCCCACTGCTTTCCCAGGCCACAGCAGAGAGCTGGATCGGAAGTGGAGCAGCCTGGACTCAAACCGGCTACACCATAACACCGGTCCCCTTAAATTTTTTAAAATTTTATTTAAAAGGCAGAGAGACAGGGAAAGAGAGCTCCAACTGGCCAGTTCACTCTGCAGATTCCTGCAGTAGTCGGGGCTGGGCCAGGCCAAAGCCAGGAGTCAGAAGGCCATCCTTGCACGTGTGTGTGGGTGGGGGGGGGTGGCAGGGACCCCAGTGCTTGAGCCGCCATCTGCTGCCTCCCGGGGTCTGTATTTGCATGAGGCTGGAGAAGTGGAAGAGGTGGGACTTAAGCCAGGCACCTCCCTTTCCCCTGCTCCACCCCGTGTGGGATGTGGCTTCCCCAGTAGCATCTTAACTGCTGTGCCACATGCCCAACTGTCTGCCTTTGAAATAGGTTAGTAAGTAAGTAACTAAGCCGCCACCCAACCCAGAAGCTGTGAGGTCTGGGCCCCTCCTCCTGCAGCCTCCCAGGGTCCCCTCTTCCCTGCGGCTCTGCCAGCTCACTGTGGACGCTGTGCCCTGGTCCCCAGCTCCAGCCCCGCTGCTGGTGGCCTGGTGGCCGCAGGAGCTTGCCCCAGGGCCTGGGCCTTTCGCAGGCAGCACCCGGCAGCTCAATGAACCCCTTTGTTTCAGACTCCGTAGCCTGTAGGGCTTGGGTTGAACCCGAGGAGGCCGGCTGAGGGTACCACTGAGCAGGGGCCCGGGGCAGCAAGGGGTGGGTTCTGAGCTGGGCGGCAGGGGGGAAGCAAACAGGACCGAGTAAGGGGTGGGCTGTGTGTGCAAGGCCCGGGGTCGGGGGGCAGAACCTGTCACCCCCACAGCTTCAGCAGCTGTGAATCGCAAATTACAAAGACCCCTCTCAGTCTGGGTGGAGAACTCACGGGCGGACCTCCAGGAAGCTGCCAGGACCCCTGCCCTCTGCTGTGCCCACCACGGCCCCTTCTGTGCCCGAGTCCTGGTCTGCAGCTTAAGTGTGGGCCCAGTGAATGGGCCCGTGAATTTTGGTTCTCCTTCTTCCTCTTCCTCCTTCTCCCCCTCCCCCCTCTCCCTCCCCCTCCCTCATCACCACCACCACCACCACCATCCTTCCCAGCGAAGTCCCCGTGTTTTCACAGCTGCTGGGGTGGGCTCCTGCCTTCACCCCTGCCCAGCCGTGAGACCAGAAGCCTAACTCACTGGCCTTCCTGAGCCTGGCTCCTCTTCTCTAGAGCGGGCATGAGGGGGGTGTTGGGCACAGCCTGGGCCGCCCGCACCCGCTCTCCGTGTGCCTGCACGCACACGCTGGGAGGCAGCGGGTGATGGCTCAGGGCCTTGGGCCCCTGCCGCCCACGTGAGGACCCGGATGGAGCTGCCAGGCAGGCCGCTCACCTCCCACTCCCGAAGCAGCCTTTGTGGCTGCCCTGGCTCTCGTCCCCTGTCCTCCGAGGGCTCAGCCGGCCTCACTGGCTTTGTCTGTGCCGAGCTGATGCATCGAGAGCCCTCATTCACCCGCTCCCTGACCTGCAGGGCAAGGCTCCTGATGCTGCTGCTCCCGGAGCAGCTGGGGCCGGGCAGGACTGCAGCGGCCCTGGTCCTCGCCGGCGTCCGGAGCTCAGAGGCTTCGGCAGCCCGACGCTGCCCCTCCGTGCCACTCAGAGCCCTGCCGCAGCCCCGGGGCCCCAGGCGCTGCTGCAGCCCCAGCTTCCTCCCTGGGGTGCGACTTCAGGGGTGCACAGCTGGGGCCTGGCTGCGGAGGGGACGGTGCGAAGAAGGAGCCAGGCTCGGCTTTTCACACCCAACCAAGAACTCCGCCAGCGAACGCGGGCATCGCCTGTGCCCTGTCCATCCTAACCTAATCCGGTCTCCAGGGGCACCCTCCTCACACAGGGGCCGCCTGCAGGGGTCCGGCCACCTCTCCCTGCAGCCAGGGCCGGCTCTGGTTGGACAGATGGGCCCCTTAGCCACCACACATTGGCCCCTGCAGCCTGGGGCCTTGAGCTCGTGGGAACTCAGCTGCTGCTGGTGCCGCCATGGCCAGCCCTCACCGCCGGCTGGCTCACTGTGGGGTCAGGCAGAAGGGGAGGGGGCAGCCTTGCCTGGAGCTGCAGGCTGGAGTCCCCAGGGCTCTCACTGTCACTGAGCGACTGGGGGGATGGGGTGGGGTTGGACGGAGCTGGGGGGCCTTCAGACCCACAAGGGCGGGGCCTTGGAGGGACTTTTCAGTGTTAACCAAGAGCCGAGGCCCGGCAGCCTCCCCCTCCTCCTGGGGGAAGCCCCTTCCCTAGGCCCTTCTGTGTGTTCCGGGGGCTCCTGGGAGCCACACAATTATTTTGTGCCAGCGTCAGCCCAGGTCAGTTTCTGTTCCTTGTGACTTAGAACCCGGCCTGGCGCCCCCAGCCTCCAGTGGCGGGTAGGAGGATGAGGCAGGGTCTTGCGTGGGAAGGGCCAGGTTCACGGCCTCGATTAGACAAAGGCCACTGTGTCCCCCGCACTGGGCGGGCCTGGCCTCCTGCCCTTTTTTTTTTTTTTTTTTTGAGATGAGGTGGCCTGGGCTGGTCTGAGGGGGAGCAGCGCCCCCTGGTGGCCAGAGTGCAGATCCGGGGGCAGCGGCAGGGGAAATACCTGGTTGTGGGGTGGCTCACGCTGGCCTGGCCTGCAGGCCCTGAGCTGTTTGGATTGTTAGGAGGCCCAGGCTCGGCCAGGGCCAGGGCCAGGGCCAGGGCTGACTGTTCCCTGCCGTCCAGACGGGCTGAGGCAGAGAAACCAGGGCAGCCGGAAGGGAAGGAGATACGGCAGCTTCCCGAGAGCACGGGCGAGCGGCCAGCTGCTGACCGCGCTGCAGGACCCAGCCCTTCCAGAAAGCGCGCCACGGGCCCCTGTCTGGCTTGGAACGGGACGGCCAGATCGGCACGTGGCTGCAGGACTGCCCAGGTCCCCTGCCTTGGGCCGCTTCCTGCTTCCAAGGCCGCCACCACGCTGGCCCCTGGGGCTGCTGCACTGGTCCTGAGTCACGAGGGCCACGCCTGGTGGCCCGCCCACCATGCCTGAGTCTTTGCTCCTCTGCTCCTCATCCCAGATCTAATCTGCAGGACAAGGGGGACCCTCAGAGGCGCAGCCCAAGCCCTGCAGGCTCCCTCTCTCCTGCCCCCTCCTGGGGTCCCCGGGTTTGCCTGGCAGCAAAGGGGGCTGTGAGCTGGGCCAGATGTTTGCCTCCAGCTAAGCCACCGGAGCTGCTGGTGAGGGGCAGGAGGGCCTGGGTGCACCCGTCCCGGGTTCCACATGGGAAGCAGGCTGGGGCCAGACAGCAGGCTCTTTGAGGGGGCAGCACGGGGCGCTGGTGCTAAGTTGGGGTGTCCAGTAGTTGGGGGGGCAGGCAATTCTGTAGCAGCTGCAAGAGCCACCACCAGCCAGCCTGGGGTCAGAGCCAGCTCTGCAAGTGACCAGAGGCGTCATCCTGGGCAGTGACCTCCATGTCTGCACCTCTGTCCCCTCCTGTCCCCCCCACCCCCGAGTGCTGTGCTGGCCCCGTGGGGGCAGAAGCCCAGGAGGGCCTGCCACAGAGCGGGTGTCAGGGCCCTCAGTAGATGCTGGCGTGGACTCGAGCGGGCAGGAGGGGAGGGGCAGGGTCATGGCTCCTTGTGAAACTGGCTGCTCCCATCTCCGTGCGCTGGGTGCTGGGTGCACCTGTTGCTAGGTAAGTGAGCAGCGAGAGTGCAGAGGTGAGGGCTGGGCCTGCACGTCAGTGTTCCCCAGCGTGCCCAGGCTCGGGGGCGGTGAGCTCTCTGTCCCTGGGAGCATAACAGGAGCTGAACTTTTTTTATAAAAAATTTAGATGTATTTTCATTTTACTTGAAAGGCAGAGAGACAAAGATCTTCCATCCACTTGTTTACTCCCCAGACGGCTGCAACAGCCAGGGCCGAGGGGGCCACGGGGGTCTCATGTGGCTTCTTAATTGTTGCACTAAACGCCCGCCCCCGGACGCCCTGGACAAGGACTTCCTGCTTGGGGTGAGTCTGTGGGGAGGCGGCCAAGCAGTGATGGGGAGCAGGTGAGGGGAACCCTTCTGGCCGCGCCTAGTGGCTTCTGCAGAATTGCTGCGTAGGAAGGAGCTGAGCCTTGCCTGCACACTGCATTTGCAAAACAGACTCGTTTTTCCTTAGGTTGTCTACTTATTTGGGGAGTGGAGGCATCCCCAGGACAGCGACTAGGGGAAGCGCGCATTACTGCAAGTGGCCACGAGGGGGCAGTCAAGACTGCGTTCTCACGGCTCCAACTCCGGGCTTGCAGTGTTGGGGGCAGGTCCTGGCCTTAGAATGGGGCACGGGGATAGGAAAGAGGCGGAGGGGGCTGGGCTGGGGAGGAAGGGCCGCTCCGCCCCACACCTCACAAGCTTGACTCCTAAAAGGAGGGCGGGCAAGGTGGGGAGCTTTCCTTTCAAGGTGGGGGGGGGGGGCGGGGGTCCGGTTCCTGGAACAGGTTGGCAGAGCTGGAAGACTTCCAGGTGTAGCTTTCTGGCTCATCCGGGAGATCATGAGAGTGTGGCTGCAGAGGAGGTCTGGGGCAGTGCTGACCCCAGTGAGAAGCACCGGTGGTGGCTGGGGACTGCTCTGAGCCGCGCTGTCACGCCCTGGCTGGCAGCATGATGGTGCTGGCTGTGCTGTGTCTTCCCAGAGGGCCGCTGGCTCACTGCCTTACCGGTGAGCCCTGGGGCTGGCTGAGGAGGGGTGCTGCCCCAGGCCCTCGCTGGGTGAGGAGTCGGGGTGGGGAGAGCCAGCCCCTTGTCAAACGTAACAGGTGCAGCCCTGAGATACAGGCAGAGAGGGCCAGGAACCCCTTGGCTCCACGCCGGGGATGCAGAGGCCAAGGGGGCTCAGCTGAGGGAGGCCAGCTGCCCCGGGGCCCTGCCTGCCCGAGAGCTTGCAGGTACACAAGACATACGCTCTCGCTCGCACACACTCGGGTTTGCACACTCACAAAGCTGCATTTGAAGGGAGGCACTGTGCAAGGGCTGGGGCAAAGGAGATGACTCAGCTGTGGGAGGCACAGGTGCACACAGCTTCCCCCCCCCCCCCCCAGCTCCTGGGATGGGTGGGGCGGGGCGGGGCGGGTGGGGAGGCCAACTCTTGCTCACCGCCTGCAGCAGGTCTCCGAGCCCACAGACGGAGCAGCTCCAAGTTCACGGGGCCGAAAGATGCGGGATGAGCTCCGGCTTTGCCTTCTCCCGGGGAAGCCTCTGGCCTCTCCTGTCTTAACAGAGGTTCCTGCCTCAGAGCCTGTGCCTGTCGGTCGCCCTGGATTCCACCTCCTCTGGGGGGCCTGCCCCGCCCCCTCCCCCACACACCCTGTCTCTGTCTGTGTCTTCCCGGCAGCTTGACGCCAGGCGTTAGTTTGGGAGCTGTTAGTGTCCCCCTCCCCTGGACTGTGGGCTTCTGAGAGCAGAGCAAAGCCCGCCGGCTCTCAGTGCCGCATCCCCCGGGCAGCTCCGCCCAGCGTCGTCAGAGACCTCGTGTGTATGGAGGAGGACGTCTGCACCCAGGCCGCAAAGCCCGGGAGTTCAAAAACGGTGACTTCCGGGGCGCAGTGGGTAGAGCTGCCGCCTGCAAGGCTGGCATCCCATCTGGGCACCAGTTCTAGTCCCGGCTGCTCCACTTCCGATCCAGCTCTCTGCTATGGCCTGGGAAAGCAGCAGGCGATGGCCCAAGTCCTTGGGCCCCTGCACCCGCGTGGAAGACCTGTTGGTGGTGTGAAGCAGTGCATGGGAGATCTCTCTCTCTGCCTCTCTTGCTATCTCTTCCTCTCCCTGTAACGGCCCTTCAGGTGATCTGTTTAGTCGTTTTTCCTATGGTCAGAATCAATGCCATTCAACGTGTTGGGTGAGAATGGAGAAACCAGGACTCAAGGCAGCTCTGGCACTGGATGCTGATGTCGCCAGCAGCAGCAGAGCCCACACTGCCACTACGCCTGCCCCTCTGTTTTTTTTTTTTAAAGATTTATTTACTTGAAAGTTGGGGTTACACAGAGAAGGAGAGGCAGAAAGAGAGAGAGGTCCTCCATCCACTGGTTCACTCCCCATTTGGCCACAATGGCCGGAGTTGCACCGATCTGAAGCCAGGAGCCAGGAGCTTCTTCCAGGTCTCCCACGTGGGTGCAGGGGCCCATGCTGGGGACCTGGATAAAACTCCTGGCTCCTGGCTTCAGCCTGGCCCAGCCCTGACCGTTATGGCCATGTGGGGAGTGAACCAGTGGATGGAAGATTCTCTTCTCTCTCTCTCTCTCTCTCTCTCTCTCTCTCTCCCTCCCTCCATGCCGTAACTCTTGCAAATAAATCTTTTAAAAAATTCACTTGTATTTCCCTCTTCTGTGAATGGTTCATGTTGTTTGCGCCTTTTTTATTCAGTTGATTTTTGTAGGGACTCTTTGCCCGTTGAGGACATTACCCGTTTATCTGTATCCGTCCAGGGCCCAGCTCAAGTCAGTGGAATCTGCAGGTGGCATATGGGGGTGGGGTGGGGTGGGGTTACTTAGCTGGGGGCAGGCAGGGAGCAGAGGGAGGAGGCCCAGGGCGGGAACTGGAGTCCCCATGGTCCCTTAGGGCCAAGGGCAGGTGGGCTTCCTGAGCCGGGGCGGGGGTGGGAGCTGACAGCGCACACCCTTGCCTACCCATGATTCTCTGGAAGGCAGGATGCGTTCACGTGGCGGGGGGGGGGGGAGGGCAGAATCCGGCTTCTGCATTACAGCTCTTGAGTCCGTGTCACACTCAAGGCTTTTCCCAGCCGTCGCTCCCGCAACTCCAGGTGCTTCCCGGGCCCCATGGTGTTGGTTTCCACGCTGAGGTCTTTGGTGTTGGGCGGCGGGGGTGGGGCTGTGGGCCCCAGAGAGCTCGTCCACCCACAAGTCTTTCCACCAGGAATCAGACATGTGTTTCAGTAACAATGGACACGGCTGAACAGGTGAGCTTTGGTCTTGCTGTCGCCCACCCCACAGCTGCGCCCCACCCTGAGGGCCCCTCTCAAAGCCCCTGCACCCTCCGGCCGTCCCCTTGGAGGCTGCAAGAGGAAGTAGCTCCAGGGGTCTCCCAGCAGGAGCACTGGCTGCGATGGGTACAGACGCACGTGCCCGGGGGAGCGTGGACCTGGGTGGTGAGGTGTCCCCTGTGCGTGAGTCCGCCAGGTGTGTACAGCCAGGTACGTGCGTGCTCTCACCTGGGCGTGTGTCTGCAGGTGTGCCGCCCCCTCCCTCCCGTGCCCTTGGGGTGGAGGCAGTCCACGATCAGCCTTCCTAGGGGTGGGGTTGGGGGCAGCTGGCAGGGTAGCCAGGCAGGTTTCTGCGCCTCCTTCTCCCTGGCCATGGTTACACCTGAGCTCAGGGAGGCCTGGACCTGGTGACGCCGTCTCTGTGGACAAGGGAGTAGAGATCGTGCACAGAGCTGCAGGGGGCTGTCGTGGGAGAATGAGGAGCAAAACGTAGACAGGTGGATGTCGGCGCCCAGCCCCACGGATGGCCCTGCTGTGTGCTGGAGCTTCCTCCGTGCACCCAAGCCAGGAAGCTTAAGGGACCAACCTGTCCAGTCCTTGCCACTCAACACATAGTCGACGGCTCCAAAGTTCTGGCCAGCCGCCCGCCAGCCGAGGGCGTGCTGGGCTCTGTGCTGGGCGTGGACCAAGCAGCTCCCAGCCCTGCCCCAGAGTCCCCCTAAGGTGACAGTAGAGGCACGGAACCCACCTAGAGCCCGGGAGACCCGGCGTGGCTGGGTGTGCGGGAGCAGGAGAGGGGGAGCGGGTTTGGTGCAGAGCTGAGTGGCGGTGGGGATCTGTGGGCGCGCTGGCTGCCCTGCGTGGATTTGAGCCCGGGCTGCGGGCGCCCGGCTGCCCCGAGCTACATCCTATCCACTCGTCTTTGCTGCTCAGCCCCTGGGCCCCCGGCTTCCTTCCCGTGGCCACTCACTCGGTGGTCAGCACCCATGGAGACTGCTGTGGGCTGGACCACACTCGGGGAGCTGGGGGCACCTGGCAGCTCCACAGATGGGGGTCAGGATGCCTGGATGGGGCGGCCCCTCCAGAAGACAGGCTCGGGGAGCCGGTGCAGGTGGCCGTGTCCTGGGCCTCCCTGGGGGCAGGCAGCAAGGGCGGGGGCCTGTCCCTATGGGAGGTGAGCTTCCTCCTGCAGCTCCTTCTCACGCAATGGGCCGGAAAGGGTTGGGGGCCCATTGTTCCCTGGCACGCCAGCACCCCCAGCCCTCCCCAGCTTCTGGGGGAGGGGGGAGCGGTGGAAGGAAGTGGGGCCTGGCAGGGCCCCAGGGAGAGGGCGCAGGCTCCCAGGAGTGCTGCCTCCCGCGTGGACGGCTGGTGCGCTCACAGCTGCACGTGCGCCACACGCACCAGCCTGGAGACCAGCATTCCTGGTGTGTGTGTGTGCGCGTGTGCATGTGCACGCACTGATGGGTACCTGGCACGTCATACAAGCTCACTAAGCCTCCTACCAGACTTGCAGGGTAGGATCATCCGCCCAACTGCTGGACGTAGAGAGATTATGTAACCAGCCCCTGCTTAGTGGTCTTGGACCTGGCTCTGGGATCTGCCGGTCCCCTCTCACTCCAGCACATCTGCTGGGGACTGGACTTGGCGGTCAGCACTGCCCAGCAGGGAGTGGGGCTGCCCAGGTGGAGGGTGGGCTGGCAAGCTGTCAGGTGTCACCGCGGTTCCCCCAGAGCACCGCTGGGCACGCAGAGCCGCAGACGGGGCCACAGGAGGCCTCCGGGGAGGCCGGGCTGCTGCCTCCCGAGAGTCCCGGCTGCTCCACTTCCAATCCAGCTCCCGGGTGATGAGGACGGCCCAAGTGCTTGGACCCTGCCACCCCCACACGGAGGACCCAGATGGAGTTCCTGGCTCCTGACTTCGGTGTAACCCCAGACCTGGCTAATGTGGCCATTTGGGGAGTGAACCAGAGATTGGAAGACATCTCTCTCCTTTTGTTCTCTCTCTCTCTGCCTTTCAGATAACTAAACAAATCTTTAAAAGAAAAGCCAGAAAAAGAAAAGGAGAGGGAAGCCAATAGTTTCCGTTACCTGCTCAGTTCCCCTCATATTTATAATCTTGCAAAAATAGCTCCACTTATTGTAACTGATGAGCCAACACTGATTTAAAATTTTTTATTAAGATATATTTATTTGAGAGGCAGAGTTACAAATAGAGAGGGAGGGACAGAGAAAAAGAGACATCTTCCATCCACTGTTCACTCCCCGGATAGCAGCAACCGCCAGAGTTTTACCTGCTATGCCACGGTGCTGGCCCGCCAAGAGTGATTTTTAAAATTTATTTTGGGGCCAGCACTGTGGTGCTGTGGTGCAGTGGCCTGGGAAAGCAGTGGAAGATGGCCCAAGTGCTTGGGCCTCTGCACCCACTGGGAGACCTGGGAGAAGCTCCTGGCTCCTGGCTTCGGATCAGCTCAGCTCCAGCCGTTGCAGCCAACTGGGAAGTGAACCAGCAGATGGAAGACCTCTCTCTCTCTCTGCCTCTGCCTTCCAAATAAATAAATAAATAAATCTTTAAAAATATGTTGTTTTATTTTTAAAAGATTTTTATTTGAAAGGTGGAATTACAGAGAGAGAG
Source organism: Oryctolagus cuniculus (assembly GCF_964237555.1). Lineage (NCBI taxonomy): Eukaryota > Metazoa > Chordata > Mammalia > Lagomorpha > Leporidae > Oryctolagus > Oryctolagus cuniculus. The sequence goes on from NC_091443.1 coordinate 109,011,747, forward strand.
AGAGAGAGAGAGAGAGAGAGAGAGAGATCTTTCATCTACTGGTTCACTCCACAAATGGCCACATTGGCCAGGCTGAAGCCAGCATTAGGAGCCTCCTCCAGGTCTCCTGCGTGGGTGCAGAGGCCCAGACATTTGGGCATCTTCTGCCGCTTTTCACAGGCCACCATCAGGGAGCTGGATCGGAAGTGGAGCAGCCGGCTCCCAAACTGTTGCCCACATGGGATGCGGGCACTGCAGGTTGCACCCGCTGCGCCTCAGTCTGGCCACCCCACCCCCTATTTCTTTAAAGACAGTGTGCAGCTTCTCTGGTTGTGCAGTTGGTAGCGCGGGGTGCTTAGGAGGTACTGTTGCAGTTTTCTGATGAAAGCCTGCAGCAGATGCTGGGGGTCCTGCTGCCATCGGTCCTCTGTGTTGGAGGCCCACAGGACGCGGGCCCTCCGCTGCTCTTCATCCCCTTACCCTGGGCTCCTGACGCCCACTGGTGCTTCTGCTGTCTCCATTGCTTTGCCTTTTCCGGGGTGTCAAAGGCCAGGAATCTCACTGCCTCAGTGCCCCTCCCACTGGCTTTTTTCGTCAGCCTCACGACTTCTCATGGCTACAAGAGCTTTTTATCAGCCCCCCACACCCAGCCCCCCCACTCAGCCCCCCCCACCCAGCCCACACACATACACACACACACTCAGCCCACACACACACACACCCAGCCCCCCTCACACCCAGCCCCCACACACATACACACACACACTAAGCCCACACACACACACTCAGCCCCCCCCCCCCACACACCCAGCCTTGCCTGGCTTCCAAAAGCTTTTGCATCAAAACAAACTTCTCTTTTTAATTCCATCTCCCACACGCTTTCTGAGGTCCCGTCACACAGGTGGGATGTGTAGACCCCGTTTTGTGGGTCACTCATCTCGCGATGGGCGGTTGGGGTGTCGTCTGGGACCGAGTTTCTGTCTGAGCTCCTATTTTCAGTTCTTCTGAGTACGCACCTCGGGGTGGAATACCTGAATCCCGCGGCAGTTCTGTGTTTAACCTTTAAAGGGATTTTATTGATTTACTTGTGAGGCAGAAGGAGAGAGTTCTCATCCACTCATTCTCTCCCTAAAATCCCTGCCATCGTTGGTGCCGGGGCTGAGGCCGGGGGAAGCCAGAAACTTAGAACTCCCTGCGGGCCTCCCACGTGGGTTCAGGGACCCAGCTACTCGAGCCATGGCTGCTGCCTGCCAGCGTCCACATTAGCAGGGGTCTGAGCGGGAAGTGGAGCAGCCAGGACCTGAACCAAGCACTCCAGCGTGGGGTGCGGGTGTCCCACGCCGTGACTTAACGGCTCTAGCTCAACCCCCGCCCCATTTTTGAGTTTGGTTGGTCGATTTCTCATTGCTAAGATGTGGCAATTCTTCACGGTCTGGATATCGGTTTCTTATCAGGTGCATACTCTGTAAACCTTTTCTCTCGCTCTCTGGGTTGACTTTCACGCTTGATACTGATTTTTTTTTTAATATTTATTTATTTGAAAGGCAGAGTTACAGAGAAGCAGAGGCAGAGAGAGAGAGAGAGATCTTCCATCTGCTGGTTCACTCCCCAAATGGACGTAACAGCCAGGGCCGGGCAGGGCAGAAGCCAGGAGCTTCATCTGGGTTGGGCCCCTTCCTCCCCAGGCGCTTCACGTGTTCAAGACTTGGGCCAGAGCAGAGAGGAGCCGGCCACTGAGCCTGGGACGTAGCCCCGGGCCTGGGGAGCTTTGCGCTCTGGGAAAGTAGCCAGCCACAAGACCATTGACAGGGTGGGCGCAGGGCAAGGAAGCCGCAGGCAGAAAGTAGAGCCGCCGCTGCCCAGGGTTGGGCGGCAGGGGAGGGTGGGGGTCTGGGGACGGGGCGGGGCATTGCGGAGGAAGTTACTGTGAAGAAGAGCAGGAGAGGGCGGCCGAGCCCCCAGAGCGACCGCCGCAGCCCCGCCCCCGGCCGCCCTCACTGGTCGGAGAAGCGTGGGCGAGCCTGGACATGCTCACAGCGCGGGTGCTTCATGGTCAGCCCGTAGATGGGGGTCAGGTCCACGGGCACGCCGGGTGGCACGCTGAACTCCAGCCGCTGGAGCAGGATGGCCAGGAAGAGGAAGACTTCCCACCTGGCCAGGGTCTCCCCGATGCACCTGCGCTTGCCGAGGCCGAAGAGCGTGACCTTCTCACTCAGGGGCTTGTTGATGGCCGCGCCGTCCGCAGTGAGGAATCGCTCGGGCCGGAACTCCTCCGGGTCCCCCCACAGCTGCCTGCGAGAGGAAGGCAGGAGAGCTGACCCTGGTTCACTCCCCGAATTGTCTGCAATAGCCGAGGCTGGGCCAGGCTGAAGCCAGGAGCTCAGAACGCCACCCAGATCTCCCACGTGGGTGGCAGAGATCAGAGGACTTGAGCCATCACCCGCTGCCTCCCAGGGTGCCCGGTAGCAGGAAGCTGGAACTAGGCCTTGAACCCGGGCACTCCAGTATGGGACGGATATGGGATGCGGCGTTCCTGTCTTAAGCATTGTACCAAATCCTGCCCCCAAACTGAACTCTGACGTTTCTTTCTTTTATAAAGCTTTCTTTCACACGATTATCCTGGGCTGGGCGTTGTGGCACAGACGGCTTAGTTGTGGGTCGAGTTCCCACCCCTCCACGTCCCATCCAACTTCCTGCTAGTGTGCTCTGAAGACGGCGGACAACGCTACACAAACGGGAGACCAGGACGGGGCTCCAGGCTCCTGACTTGGCCCTCCCCCGGCCCAGGCTGTTGCTGGCGTTTAGGGAGTGAGCCAGCAGATGGAAGATCCGCCTTCCTCGCTCCCTTGCGCACGCTCTCGCTCGCTCTCTCTCTCTCTCTCTCTGTGTTGCTCTATCAAGTAGACAAAAATAAACGTTAAAAAAATAGCCTTGAAGATAGTGCTTTTTAATATCAATTTTTTTGCTTTATTTAAAGTAAATTAAAATGTGTTTAACTCCACGCCTCTGGCGAGGGGACTCAGCAGTGTGACTGGGTTCATGCCCTTATTTCAGAGTAGTCGTTAATAGCACAATATTGATAGCACCTTCCATCGCAAGAGTGTCCCAGGTTGGCTGGTAAGTTACACGTCCTCTGCCCATGGACTCAGTGGGGCCTCCCCAGGAGAGGAGGAGGCCCATTCACACCAGAAGGGGCTCCGCCTTACCTGTGAGATGTGCTCTGGGGGCTGGGGCCAGAATATGGAGCAAGCTTCCCGCCCAGCTCTATTTTGAAAAAAGACTTATTCATTTGAAAGTCAGAGTTACACAAAGAAAGGTAGGGAGCAAGAGAGAGAAAGAGTGAGAGAGCGCTTCCATCTGTTTGTTCACTCCCCAAAAGGCTGCAATGCCCAGGGCTGGGCTGGGCCACAGCCAGGAGCCAGGAGCCTCCTCCAGGTCCCCCACGCAGGTGGCAGGAACCCAACCACTTGATCCATCTCCACTGCCTCCCAGGGTCTGCACTAGTGAGAAGCTGGAGCCAGGAGCTGGATCCAGAAATCAAACCCAGGTACGCAGGCGTCCTAACCACCAGGCTAGACACTTGGCCCACTGGCCGACTCTTGCGTGCACTAACGTCTGAGAAACGTGGACCGAGCTTGGCCATCTGGACAGGCTACGTAGCAGGTGCCGCCTCCTTCCTTCCCCGTACCTGCTCTGAGCAGGCAAAGCAGCCTCCCGACTACCGAAGCTGTGCTTGTCTTTCCACGAGGGACGCGTACTCACGGGTCGTGGTTGATTTGCCACTGGTTTATGAAAATGCAGCATTCCTTGGGAATGTGGAAGCCGTTCAGTGTGGTGTCCCTGGTGGTGCTGTGGAGGGAAGAGGGCTCCGTCAGGCTCCGGGCTGGGGCAGTCTCACTCCCGTGCCCACTGTGTCCCAGCGCCCCCACCATGTAGTCACGGGCCCCACCCTGGCAGGCGGGATGAAATTGCCTCCCCTTCCCCCAGCTCCTGTCTTCAAAGCGAGTTTGCTGAACTCTGCGCTCAGCACGCATTTGGCCCTTCCTGGAGCCGGCATTGTGGTGCAGCCAGTTGAGATTCTGCTGCTCCACTTCTGATCCAGTTCCCTGCAAATGTACCTGGGAAGGCAGCAGGTGATGGCCCAGGTGCTTGGGGCCCTACACCCATGTGGGAGACCAGGATGAAGCTCCTGGCTCCTGGCTTTGGCAGGACCCAGCCCCAGGCTATTGTGGTTGTTTGGAGGTGAACTAACAGATGGAAGATCATATAGATAGTAGGGGCCCAAGGAGTTGGACCACCATCCGCTGCCTTCCCAGGCACATTAGTAGGGAGCTGGATCAGAAGTGGAGCAGCCAGGGCTGGCTCTATCTCATAGTGGGCTAAGCCTCCACCTGCAACGCTGGCATCCCATATGGGCGCTGGTTCTAGTCCCGGCTGTTCCTCTTCCAGTCTAGCTCTCTGCTATCGCCTAGGAAAGCAGTAGAGGGTGGCCCAAGGGCTTGGTCCCCTGCACACCTGGGAGATCTGGAGGAGGCTCCTAGCTCCTGGCTTCGGATCAGATCAAATTGGCTCAGCTCTGGCTGTTGTGGCCATTTGCAGAGTGAACCAGCAGATGGAAGACCTCTCTGTCTGTCTCTCCCTCTCTCTGTCTGTAACTCTACCTCTCAAATAAATAAATAAATAAACCAATGGACGGAAGACCTTTCTCTTGGTCTCTCCCTCTCACTGTCTGTAACTCTAACTCTCAAATAAAATAAATAAAATCTTAAAAAATTTTTTTTCAAGAAAAAAGTGGAGCAGCCGGGACTTGAACCAGGCATTGATATGGGACGCTGACATTGCAAGTCACAGCTTAGCCTGCTGCACCACAACAGCCTCTTGCTTGCTGCTGAAGTCAGCGTTCACTAACTCCCTTGATTTCGTTCAATTTCAGGACGTAATCAAGGCTCGGCGGCTGTTAGGTCCTGGCAGACAGCAGAGAGGCTGGACCCGCCAGGTGAGTGCAAGATACTCCCGGAGGGCAGGTTTGTGTCGGGATTGGCTGCGGGGCAGAGGTAGGGCTGTAGGAGCTGAGGAGAGGGTGGGGGTCACTCCGGGTCCTACACCAGCACCGTTGGAGGCTGCTGGGCTGGGGCGAGGGTGCTGGCAGGGAGGGGATGGGGGCAGAGCGGAGGGAGCGCTGTGATCTGGGTGTGGCTTTCTCCTGGCAAGGCCTGGGGCGGGCAAGATGGCCGCCTCACCTGTGGGGGATGGTGAAGGGGACGAAAGAGGTGTGTCGGAAGAGCTCCAGGATGAAGGCCTCCAGGTAGGGCAGCTGGGGTCTGTCGGAGAGGCGGGGCTGCCGCGCCCTGCCAACCACAGCGTCTGCAGAACACCAGGGGTGGGCGACGGACGGAGCTCAGGGCTACTGTGGCACTCGGCACCTGTGTCACTCTACACGGGGCCCCACTGCTCCCCAGCATCTTTGGGGCAAGGGTGGGCATCACTGTCCATCCGGGCTTTCACAGAGCAGGTGCGTAGCAGGCATCTGTAGATGGATCAAGCCCAGCCACAGGGTCAAGGGCACCACCTACCCAGCTCCTCCTGGATCTTTCTCTGTCTCCTGGGGTTGGTCACCAGGTACATGAGGCTCCATGAGAGTGCTGTGGTGATGGTGTCAAACCCTGGGGGGGATAGGAAGGAAGGACGGAAGGACCACGGAGACCTGCGTTAAACAAGCACCTGCCAGGGAGGGACCAAGCCGTATCTTCCTCTGACCCCAGCCCCTGAGCTTCCTGGGGGCAGGGCTGGGCTTCTTGGCGTGGACTTGGGACATTGGTCATCAGCTGCCGGCATGACAGGGGCTAGGCTTAGAGGTCAGAGGGTTCTTTATCGCTCCGTGGGGAAGCTGAGGTGTGCAGGGGGAGAGGGACTTGGAGCAGAGTTTCCAGTGGGAGTTGGTGGCACAGCTCGGGCCAGGTTCCTGTGTCCTGTGCTAGCCGGTGTGAGGCTGGGAGGCCTTCTGATGGGCCCTGGGGCTGAACGAGGGTGTGGGTGCCCAGCAGGCACCGGGTGGGGGTGGAGGGGCAGGGTCCCGCCCCTACCAGCTCCAAAGATGTCGTTGACGAGGTTGACGATCTTCTCCTGGGGGATGAGGCCGCCGTTGGCCTTGGAGTTCTTTTCGCTGTGCTTGAAGAGGGCGCCCGTGATGTCCTGGATGCTGTTCTGAAGGGACACGGGCTTAGGGCGCCAAACGCCGGCCCCGGTGGGTGGCGTGTCCTTGGGTGCTCCCCCCTCCGCCCTGCCTGGGGCTCACAGCAGGAGGCTTGACCCCTCTCCCAACAACCCAGGGTCCAGTTTCAAAGGAGGAAGAGGCCGGTGTGAACAGGGAAGTGAAGCGAAGGCAGAGCTGGGGATCAGCCACTGTTGGGGTTCAGGTTCCCGCAGGACAAAGGCTGAGGGCACCCCCCACGGTGCTGGCGGGTCTCCCAGGGCCCCTGATGGGGAAGCGGTAAGGGTGTGGATTCTGAGGAGGCGTGGTTGGCCCTGGGCCACATGGCTGGTCCTGGGGGGGGGGGGTCCCTCGGCAGGTGCACCCAGGGCTCACCCTGTCGAAGTCCTCATAGTGCTCCCGGACGGTTTTCTGCAGGAACCGCAGGAACCTCTGGTTGAAGTCCTTGAACCTCTGCAGGGGGCGGTTGGGCAGGTAGCGCAGGATGGGGAAGAAGTCCACGGGGCTGCCGGAAGAGGCGGTCTCCACGAACTTGCTGCTGTTCCTCACGACGTCCAGCATCTCCTCACTGCCCTGCGGGAAGTGCCGCCCAAAGCACATGGCCCCGATGACCCTGGCCGCCGACACCACCAGCTGGCTGTAGGGGTCGAAGCGCCCCACAGCCGCCATCAGCTCCTGGAACCTGCCGATGAGGTTCTCGGCCTCCTGGCTCACGTGCTCCTCCAGGTAGCAGGAGCTGGAGGAGGCGGGGTTGGAGGCGATGGAGAAGCTCTTCAGGGAGTCCTGGGCCAGGCGCCGGCGGGCGGCCCACACGGGCCCCGAGTCTGGGCTGAAGGTCATGCTCTGGCCCTCGGTGATGAAGGAGGAGCTGTAGAGGTCAGGCCGGCCCTTGAAGTCGTCGCCTTGCCGCACCAAGGCCTGCTTGATGGTGTCCAGGCCGCTGAGCACCACCACGGGCGTGGAGCCCAGGCGGATCTGGAACACGTCCCCGTAGCGCCGGCTCAGCCGCGCCAGCGCCACGTGCGGGTTCTTGCCCAGCGTCAGCAGGTGCCCGAGCAGGGGCCAGCCCCAGGGCCCCGGCAGACGCTTCAGGCCTTTGGGGACCTTAGGCCTCGAGGCCCTGACCGCCCAGAACACCAGGCAGAAGACGGCAGAGACCAGGAGCAGCTCAGTGACCGAGAGGGGAGCGGCTGGGGACATCGCCATCTGCAGCAACAGAAGGGGCGAGGCGGGAGGGGCCGGGCTGAGGGTCGGGACGGAGCTGCTCCTCCATCCGCGTCCTCATCCAGGCTCTGTGCTTGGCTGCCTGCCTGCTGCAACCCACAGAGGCTGCGAACTCCCAGAGTGGGTACCCAGGACGCTGAGGTGGGCCCCCAGCACTGTGTGTGTGTGTGTGTGTGTGTGCACGTGCACTCTGGAGGTTGTGCCAACAGGCCCCTACCAGGGCTGGCTTCCTGCCGGCCATGTGGAGCTCCCCCACCCAGTGACACGGAGGAGGCGAGGTCCCAGGGCTGCAACAAACAGCTTCTGGTCCATACCAGGAAGGGTGCCTCCCTCCGCCCCCAATGATGAGTGAGTCCCTGTCCATCACAGCCTGGGAGGCTGGGGTTGGGCAGCAGCCTTGGCCAGGCCACCCTCGTGGCTAGCGAGGACCCTCCTCTCCTCTCCCCCACTCCGAGGAGGGACCCTTGGAGATGTCCTAGGTTAAACCGCTCCTTGGAAAATGGAGGCACTGGCCTCCAGAGCTGGCGTAGTTACGAAGGCCAGGGCTCAGGCCTCCTCCAGGTAACCCAGGGCCCCCCGCCCCCCATCGCTGTAGAGCAGGGAGTCCCGAGGGCCGAGCAACTTACCTGTAGAGGCAGGTGCTTCAGATCGGCGGGGCTGTGGGGGCTGTCCACGGCGGCAGGCTCCGGCCGAGGGGGCATTTATATTCCCTACCACCTATCAGGTTGGCCTGGTCACCTGACATCAAAGTTGGATCACTGAACAAAGTTGGAAGGATCAACCCTCGGCTTTGGGCCATGAGCCCTCAGCTCCGCCCACTCCCCAGGCCCCAGGCCAGCTCCCTGGGGCTGGGCCAGAGAGGATCATGGTAATGGCCAGCTCTTCAGTAGATGTCCAGGGCAGGCGGATCCGCTTCCCTCCAGGGCAGGCCAGGGGGCTGGGAGTGGGCGCTGTCCCCAGAGGGAGGGTCCCTGCGGGCACTTGGTCCAGGGGCCCACGCTGCCCCTCTAGTGCCACCTCCCCAACAACCTATGACTCCAGCCGGCTCCGCATCTTGGCCTGAGCCTTCTAGAAAGTTCCCTCACGTTCCTGCCTCCTGGGAGACACAGTGAGAAACTAAAGAGCAAATGAGGTTGCTCGTGCGACATGAGGGCTCCGGCCAGAATCGCTGGGCCAGAATAGACAAGGGCTGCTCCGGAGACGGGGCGGCCAGATGTGGCGTGCGGAAGGCGGCCAGCACACAGAATCTCTCACAGGCTGCCAAGGACAGCTCCGGGAGAACTGGGGACATGTGACCGTGACCGTGGCCGGGAGACGGCATCCTGGGCTGAGGGCTGGTCTTCTTCCTTCTGCACACAGCAGCACGGGTGTGAGGGGGTACCCTGGTTTGTGGGGACAGGGGGGTGCTGGTTAGGGGTGGAGTGCCGTGACACCGGCAGCCTGCTTTCAAATGCTCTATCATCGCTCCCTGTCATCCATCTATTATCATTTATCAATCATCTCTCAATAAGAGATGATTATCTGTCCATCCTCTGTCTACCTATCTATCCACCATCTTTATCTGTCATCTGTCTTCTATCTTTCTGTCCATCCTCTGTCTACCTATCAATCTGTCTTCCTATGGATCCATCATCTGCTTATCTGCTAGTATCTATTTAACATCTGTCGGTCAGCTCTCTGCTGTCATTTATGTACCCTCTATGTATCCATTTGTCCATCTAGCAATCATCTGCCTGTCATCTGTCAATCAATCTACCTGTTATCCAAGTGGATGACATCTATCTGCTGTCTTTAAAAAAAAAAGATTTATTTTTTATTTATTTGAAAGGCAGAGTTACAGGGTGGGGGGAGACAGAGAGCGAGCGAGCGAGAGAGAGAGAGAGAGAGAGAGAGAGGTCTTCCATCTGCTGGTCTGCTCCCTGAATATCCGCAATGGCAGGAGCTGTGCCAACACGAAGCCAGGAGCCAGGCGCTTCCTCCCGATCTCCCACGTGGGCGCAGGGGCCCAAGGACTCAGCCCATCCTCCACTGCTTTCTCAGGCCATAGCAGAGAGCTGGATCGGAAGAGGAGCAACCGGGACACAAACTGGCGCCCATGTAGGATGCCCGCGCCAGAGGCGGTGGCTTAGCCCACTACGCCAGAGCACTGGCCTCTCTGCGCTCGCTCTCTCTCTCTCTCTCTCTCTCTCGTCTGAGGAACGTCAGCCTTCTATGAATGTACAGGTGCTCGCTGTATGGAAGGGGCCTTTAAGAGAGGCTCAGGTCTTGGCTGGGTCTGAGAGAGGGTGGAGCGCAGCCTTAGGTCGGGCATGGGGTGCAAATCTTACTTTAGGCTGAACTGGGCTTTTCACCCCTGAATACGGGGAAGCTGTGGGGTCAGCCAGTGGAGACGTCGAGGGGCAGGATGGGAAATGGGACAGAGCACAGCGGGGGTTGGAGGCTGGGGAAGGTAGGACGGTAAAGCTGTGCACATAAAACGGGTCAAGGGCCAAGCTAGGCCGTGCTGGTACAGAATGGAACTTTCATGAACTAACTACAGTTCACAGTTTACTCAGAGGCCCTTGGCTTGCGTAACGTCTCTTCTCTTCCAGGGTCTTGTCCAGGACACCTGGAGACATTTAGTCATTGGACTCTTCATGGCTGTGACAGTTTCTGTGTGATTATTAATTTATTTATTTGAAAGGCAGAGTTGGAGAGAGAGGAGAGACATGGGGCTGGCATTGCGGTGTAGCAGGTAGATGTAGGTGCCCTGGGATCGCTCTGGTCTGCCTTCTGCCTTCCCGTCGTTCCCTTGCGGGGGACGTCTGCCCTCCTCCCATCACTTCTCCCTCCCGCAAAGCTCCTCAAGGAAACACAGTGCTTCCGGGTCAGAGCTGCTTATAATGCAACACCAGGATGCCTTTGCGGCTCGGGCTCCCGTCTCCACTCACGCGAGTCTTCCCAGTCTGGCCTGCCGTTGCCGTCTTTAGCTGCTTGCCTGCTTCTCTCAGCCCCGCTGTGAAGACATCGCCTTGTGAAGTCCCACTCGTGACTGCCACATAACGCGGCTCGAGGGGCCAGCCTGGGGCGCGCAGCTGTTGTGGCCCAGTGGGTTAAGCTGGGACACCTGTATCCCTATGGGCGTGCTGGTTCAGGCCTTGGCCACTCGGCTTCCAATCCAGCTTCCTGCTAATGCGCCAGGGAAGGCAGCAGAGGATGGCCCAAGTGCTTGGGTCCCTGCACCCACATGGGAGACCCGGATGGAATTTTTGACTCCTGGCTTCCACTGGGCCCTGCCCTGGCTGTTGTGGGCATCTGGGGAGTGAACCAGCTGATAGAAGATCTCTCTCTCTCTTTCTCTCTCTCTTTCTCTCTCTCTCTCCTCTGTTACTCTGCCTCTCAAATAAATAAATATTTTAACTCTTTTAGAAAAGATTTATTTATTTGAAAGGCAGAGTTATAGACAGATGGGGGGGGCAGAGAGAGAGAGAGAGAGAGAGAGAGAGAGAAATCTTCCATCTGCTGGCTCACTTCCCAAATGGTCTCACCGACCAGGGCAGGGCCAGGCCGAAGCCAGGAGCCAGAAACTCCATCTGGGTCTCCCGCATTGGAGGCAGGACCCAAGCACTTGCGCCATCCTCTGCTGCCTTCCCTGGCGCATTAGCCAGGAGCTGAATCGGAATTGGAGCAGCTGGAATTCAAACTGGTGCCCATGTGGAATGCCGGAGTCACAGGCGGCAGCTTCACCCACGGGGCCACCGCGCCAGCCCCTCCCTCGATTTTGAATACAGTGCGGGTCGCACAGTGGGTGTGTTCTGTCCTTACAGCGGCCAGCGTGGACTTCACAGAGGGGCTGGCACCAGCAGGCAAGCAGCTAACAAGGACCCGTGGCAGCCCCAGGTTGGTGCCAAAGCCGTCGTGGCCGGAGGGGGTCCCCTGAACTGACCCTGTTGGACCTGGTACCTCACTTCCTGCTCCCGACTCTCAATGTAAAGTATGTTTGAGGTCTCTCAGGGCTGAAAATAAAAGTCAACTAGGGGGCGGGGGCCAAGCCTGGTGGTTCAGCTGCTGGCATCCCACACCTGATTCCTGCTAATGCAGCCCCCAGGAGGCAGTGGGGACGCCTGCTCCAGGAGTGGGAGATCTGGGTGAGTTCCTGACCCCCAGCAGGGCGGAGGGCACAGAGCCAGTGCGGAGGAGCCCTGAGAGCCTTGAGCCACAGCTGCAGTCCTTGCGTGGGCCACACTCTGCTCGGCAGCCTCTCCACAGCCGCCTTCTGGGGGCTCTGCCTTTGCCCGCTCCCCCCCGAACCCCTGCTCTGCTGGGCCAGCGCTCAGGAGCTGCAGCCTCCCTCCTGGTCTCTCTCACCTGCACAAATGGCCCCTCTGCACGACCCCAGGTGAGGGACTGCGTTGGGCTGATGGACACAGGTGGGGACTGGCCCGGGTTTGTGCCTGGGGAGGAGGAGGGGCTGCAGGGGGTGAGGGAGCCGGCTGGGGAGGGCCCTGCAGGCCGCAGTCAGGAGGCTGCTCCCCTGCTTCTAGAATCTTCCTCTGTAAGGGGCGGGGTCTCCGCCTCAGCACAGCTGCAGGCGGGAGGGCAGAGGGCTTCGGGCAGCAGGGAGCAAAGGGGCAGCTGATGCCTGGGACCCGGCTCTGCTGGCGTCCCAGGGCCACCCCAGCCAAGGCGCCTCCAGCATAGCTCCCGCAGGGCCCAGACGCAATGGACCCACCCTGCCATGGCCCTCGGCAGCCATAGTGGGGGCTTCCGCAGACATGCTGAGCCCCCAGAGTGGGCCTGTTGGAGGCCATTCTATCCAGGGCCCAGCTGTTCAACAGGAGCGACCTCTTAGGAGCCTGTCCAGCCTGAGTGGTCTTGTTGGCTTCTGTCACTCAGAGGCTCGGCTGGGTAAGCCGCCCTGGCTGGCCCCTTGGGTCAGAATTTTTTTTAAGGTTTATTTATTTATTTGAAAGGCAGAGATTCAGAGAGAGAAGGAGAGAGAGAGAGCGCTTCCATCTGCTGGTTCACTCCCAAAATGGCCACTTTGGTCAGCCTTGGCTAGGCCAGGCCAAGCTAGGAGCCAGGAGCTTCTTCAGGGTCTCCCACATGGGTGCAGGACCCCAAGCACTTGGTCCATCTTCTACTGCTTTCCCAAGCCATTAGCAGGGAGCAGAATCAGAAATGGAGCAGCTGGGACTTGAACTGGCGCCCATGTGGGATGCCTGCACTGCAGGCAGAGTCTTAACCTGCTACACCACAGCTCTGGATCCCAAGGGTCAGAATTCTTCTTCTTTTTTTTTAATATTTATTTATTTATTTCAAAGTCAGAGTTACACAGAGAGAGGAGAGGCAGAGAAAGAGAGACAGGTCTTCCATCCAATGGTTCAGTCCCCAACTGGCCGCAATGGCTGGAGCTGTGCCGATCTGAAACCAGGAGCCAGGAGCTTCCTCCAGGTCTCCCACATGGGTGCAGGGGCCCTAGGACTTAGGTCATCCTCCACTGCCTTCCTGGGCAGCCGGGTCTTGAACCGGCACCCATGTGGGATGCCAGCGTTGCAGGTGGAGCCTTAGCCTGCCACACCACAGCGCCGGCCCCGAGCCAGGCTCCTTTGAGAGTGAAAGAGGGCACCTTCGTGCTGATGTCAGGACGACAGCTTAGGCCAAGACCGATATGGGAGATCCTTAATTACAGCAGTCGGGAGCCAGGGAGCCAAGGGTCTCTGTGGACGGGCAGGGGAGGATGGGACGGAACTGAGGACCCAGAGCTGGGTTGACTAGATGGGATGAAGGCGCAATTGGAGACATGGCCCAGGTCTCCATCCACCCAGATTCCCAAATAGCCACAGCCCCAGCCCATGCAGGGACGCCCGTCCATGCTCCTCATACTCCATGATGGCCTTTAACCCCCTCCCTGGCTGCTCCTGTAGCATTTCCTGACCCAGCGTGGGCTCTTCTTCGGGGGGCGGCTCCTGTCAGTCCCCTGCCACAGGGCCCTCAGTGGTGCTGGCCCAAAGCTCTGGGCTGGACGACTCCGCTGAGCCCAGACCTTGGGCTGGGTCTCTGCCCCTCCAACCCAGAGCCCTCTGTCCTCCCCACTGCCCACTGCCCCTGGCCCTGCCCTTGTGTGCCTGGTATTGATCCCTGGGGAGCCCTCGCCAAGTGCTTCTCACGCAAAGGCGTGGAACTTTGACCTAGGAATGTGCTCAGCTCCAGGCCAAGGTCCTCGAACCTCCTGCCCAGCTCCCTCCTTCTCTGCCCAGTGCCCAGTGAGGGCCGCCTTCCCAAAAAGGGCATGCCTCTCACAAGGCCATGCAGCTGCCTCTTGCCCAGGAGCCTGGGGGCTGGGGACCCTGGTCCAGAGGCCAAGCTCGTCCACCTTCTGCCCCCGTGGGCCAGTAAATCATGGTGCAAGGGCCCTGTCTAGTGGACAAGAGGCCTGGGAGCCAGGTTCTGCCTGGACCGGCTCTGTGCTGTGCCCTTGGCCTTTGCCCTCCTGACCTCAGTTTGTCCAGCTGAGAAATGGGAGAACTGGCTTTTTAGCCAATGAATCAGCCAGTGCCAAGAGCCCCTTGGAGGAATGTGAGTGAGGAATGCACCTTCTACAGAGAGATGGGGTTTCCTGAGACCCTGGTCAGGAACCCCACCACGCGGTGGCCCCCCAGCACCCATGCCCAGAACCCCAGCATGCGGTGGGCTCCCAGCACCCATGCCCAGAACCCCAGCATGCGGTGGCCTCCAGCACCCGTGCCCAGGCCACTGTTTCTCCGGCCAGGGGAAGCTCAGGCCTCGCTCCCTGCCTCGCCGCCATGGCTGCCACACCAGCCAGTCCTCTTGGCAGCTCGAGCTCCAGTCGAGACTAAAGGATGGACCCCACTGTGGCGGGTGGGGGGGTGACGCAGAGGATGCCCCGGAAGTGTTCCCTGTCGCCTGCATTTTGGGGGGTGATGTCACCTTCCTTGTGTCCCATCTGTAAGTCAGTGTCTCGCCAGGATGGTGCTCACAGACCCGCTTCCCACTTGGTTCTTCCCCACGTTAGGGCACGGAGGAAGAAGTGGCAGGTTGTGTGTGTGGGGGGCATGTCACAGCAAGGGTCCGATGGCCAAGGAGAAGGGCTGGAAGCAAATCTCAGCTGAGGACAGGATCCAGGAAGGCACCCTGGAGGAGGTGGCGTGAGGGGAGCGTGCAAAGTTAGAGGGAGAGGCCCGGCAGGCTCTGCTCAGGAGTCTGATAACCCTTCTCGGGGTGGTGGGAGCTACGTGAGGGGTTCAGGCAAGAGGGTGATTTTGAAATGAGGTTTTGGGGTCCGCGCTGTGGCATAGCAGGTAAAGCCACCACCTGCAGTGGTGTTCAAGTCCCGGCTGCTCCAATTCCAATCCAGCTCTCTGCTATGGCCTGGGACAGCAGCGAAAAATGGCCCAAGTCCTTGGGCCCCTGCACCCATGTGGGAGACCCAGAGGAAGCTCCTGGCTCCTGGCTTCAGACCGGTGCAGCTCTGACCGTTGTGGCCATCTGAGGAGTGAACCAGTGGGTCGAAGACCTCTCTCTCTCTCTCTTTGCCTCTTTGTAACTCTGCCTTTCAAATAAATAAGTAAATAAGTAAATAAATAAATAAATAAATAATTTTTTAAATGAGGTTTTGCATTTTTTTAAAACTTTTTTTTTTGACAGGTAGAGTTAGACAGTGAGAGAGAGAGACAGAGAGAAAGGTCTTCCTTCTGTTGGTTCATCCCCCTAATGGCCGATCCGAAGCCAGGAGCCAAGTGCTTCCTCCTGGTCTCCCATGGGGTGCAGGGCCCAAGCATTTGGGCCATCCTCCTCTGCCGTCCCGGGCCACAGCAGAGAGCTGGACTGGAAGAGGAGCCACTGGGACTAGTACCCGGCGCCCCAACCGGGACTAGAACCCGGGGTGCCGGCACCGCAGGCGGAGGATTAGCCTATTGAGCTGCAGCCCCGGGCTGAGGTTTTGTATTTTTGAAACAAACACTCGGGGTGCTGCCTGGTGGAGGAGGTGGAAGGAGCATAAAGAAGGTGGGAACTCAGGCCAGAGGCTGAGTGCACAGGTGTGGTGTTGGCGACACCTGCCCTCGCTCTCAGGTGGCTGTCATCAGAATGATGGGCGTGGTCTTGCTCCAATCGGACCCCAGCAGCGTCTCCATGGCTCGAAGAGGCAGCCCCGTGGTGCTCAGCCAAGGGCTCCCCCCACACGGCAGGGCTGCTCCCCCAGGACCCCACCCACCCACCTCAGCCTTGCTGCTAGGTCTCTCGTGCACGGGGGGGGGGGGGGAGGCACCATTCCAGTGCCCTGGTTCTGCTCCTTCCACTCCCACCTCCACCCCAAAACCGCCGCTGCCTGCACCAGGTGCTGCCTTCATCCACGCGCCCCGATGACCACCCCGCTTTGTCTGAATCGCAACCTGCTCCTTCGCTCTCTACCTGGTTCCCTCCCTCGGGGCGCAGGCCCCCTGTGCCTGGCGCACAGTAGGCGCTTGCTACTTATTTTGCACAAGGGAGAGGTGGGTGAGGAGCAGGCGAGGCCGGGTTCTGGCCTGGGCCAGTGCGGACCACGCCGCCGACGCCGTTCGCGGGGCTGGGGCCGGCGGAGTGATGAGTGAGCTGGGGACAGGTTGAGCCAGACACGCAAACACGGCTTTTGTCCCCAGACACCCCAGGTCGGGAGGGTTCGGCCTCGCACGGACAGCGCGGCGTCGGACGAGGCAGCCTTGGGCGTAGACCCAGAGCGCGGACTGGACGCGCAGGCTGAGGCGAGCTCCGCACGCAAGCCCGGGCCCTTTGCCCGCCTCGCCCCCTCTCCAATCGCGCGCCTGCGACGCTCGGGCGAGGCCCTGGCCCTTTAAGAGCCGCGCCCCTGGCCCCCTCCCCCCACTTCGCGTGACTGCGCCGGGACCCGTGCCCAGCCAAGGACCCGGGCGGCGAGTTGGCTGCGCGGGCCTCCAAGCCCTTCTCACGCAACTCCTGGGCGCCGCGCCCCCGGCCAGGTGGCGCGGGGAGGGGCCGCGCGACCTCTGGCCTCTGCAAGCCTGCAGGTGCTCCGACGCGGGCGGGGGAGCCTCCGCGCCCCTTCGCATTCCCCCCTCGCACCCTGGCCGGTCCCGGGGGGCCCCCTCTAGCCCTTGCGCTCTGTAGCCCCCGCAAAGTACTAGCGACCCCCTGGCCTCCTTCCTGGAGCCCAGGGGCAACCTCGAGGGCCAGGGTCCGGCGGGAGGTGGCCCTGGGTTGCCACGCGCCTGACCCCGGAGGCGGCGCCCGGAGAGCCCGCGCGACCCTCGGTCCGTGAGCGCGAGCTTCGCCGGGTCGTCGCGCCCTGGGGGACGGGGCCAGCTCAGCGGCGCCTCTGGCCTTCCGGCGGCCGTGACCTCGGGCACAGGGTCGCTGAGCTTCTCACGCGAGCAGGGACTCAGTAACCCCGGGGGAGCGGTCGCCAGCGGGCAGCCCCGCCCCGCCTGGCCGGTTGGCTGGGCAGCGAATGGGGGAAGGGGGACTGGCACCGCCGTGTCCCGGTCGGTGCAAAAATGATGTCGGGAGATCCGGATCTCCCGACGGAGCCCCTCAGGCCCCCTTTTCCGGGTGAGCTCCAGCTTCTGCCTCAAATCCCCGCGATGCATAAGGGGGTGCCTTGTAACTGGGGGTCCCAGGTATCCGCAGCCTCCACCCCTTATGTGCAGGCACCTAGATGAGGCCTCCCTGTGGAGGTCTTGTCTGTCCCCTCCTCCCCCTTCTCGTCCCACCCTGGAGGGCCCAGCCCCCCGCCCCGCAGCCCTCCCTCTCCCCCCCACCCACCGGGGGCAGCCCCTCCCTCCCCCCCTCCAGTAAAGGAGGCGTGGCCACACGCAGCCTCCTATAAAGGTGGCAGTGCCCTGGCCCTCACCCTGGAGGTGACCGTGCCTTGGAGTCTCCTCTCACCCTCTCACTTCCAGAGGAGCTCGGCACCTTGCATCCGCAGGTGAGTGCAGGTGAGTGTTCCTTTCACTCCCTGTGAAAGGAACATTTTGGTGCCTACAGGGTTTCCTAGGGAGCAGCAGAGGCCGGGATTGTCCTCAGTGGCCAGTCAGTGCAGCCCCCAGTAGGGGCACTGAGGCCGGGGGAAGGACAGGACTTAGCCCAGTTCCTACGACGCGTCCCAGACCTGTGCGTACAGACACCAGCCCTGGTCGGGACTCCACGGGCAGCTCCAGCTCCATGCCCACACACCCTGGGCAAGCTTGGGGCTGCCCCCATCGGGGCCACCTGGGGGGTAGAGGCTCTGTGTTGGGGGAGGGGTCTTCTCTGGGTGGGAGGGCAGACCCAGGGAGCCTGCCAGGTTCTTCCAGCTGTACCGTGCCCTATCTAAGGGCAGCCCCAGTGGGCTCCTCTTTCCCAAGTACTGCTTACCAGAGCGCTGTTCTGAGTAGGACACACACACACACACCTGTGCTCTCCCCAGCCACTTTCCCTGTCTGTGGGCTCCTCTGCAGGCAGGCAGCTGTGGGACAGCCAAGTCCATGGGCCTTCGCCTCCTCCCGTGGCACATAGCTGGAGGTCCCCGGACACCCACTGAGCAGAAGGGGGCCCCGTGGCCACCAAGGCCTGGCAGTGGCCCTGCTCATCCAGGGACTTAGAATCTAGTGTACCTGGGGATTCGGCTCCTGCAGGAAACCTGCCGACAGCAGCAGGGGGCTCTGGGGCTTGAGGTGGGAACGTGGAGCCCCTACTGTAAGACGGAGTGGGCGGCTCCTCCAACAGGGCACAGCTGGGTGGCTCTTGGTCTGCTTTCTCTTGCAGAAAGGTAAAATGACCATCGACACCCACCTGAACCCCAGCACCGGGCCTCCTGACCTACCTACAGCCCGGGGCCCCAGGCAGAGCCCGATCCGTGGACAGAATGGTCCACGATGCACTCGCCCTTCCTAGACCAAGCCTGCAGGCAGTACTGTCTCCGCTTCTGCTGGGTTCAGGTCCATTCCTGACTCCCTGGGTTCGGGTGGCCTGGTGGGAGTCTTCCATTGACTCTTGCCCCTGGGGACCAGCAGAAGGGGGAGGCGGGGACTCTTCATTCATTGAGAGTTGAGCTCAACGAAAATCCTGGCCGGGATTTCTTCACCTGATCTCCAGCGGCTTATAAAGGGCGGGTGGGAGGAGCTCAGAGGGCTGGGCTGAGAGCGGTGTGGCTTTGGCAGTGGCCTTTGCGCTGCCTGCCCAGCGTAGACCCTGGGATGGAGCAGCAAAGAAGCAGGGTTCGGCCGGCGCCGTGGCTCACTAGGCTAATCCTCCGCCTTGCGGCGTCGGGCTAATCCTCCGCCTTGCGGCGCCGGCACACCGGGTTCTAGTCCCGGTCGGGGCGCCGGATTCTGTCCCAGTTGCCCCTCTTCCAGGCCAGCTCTCTGCTGTGGCCCGGGAGTGCAGTGGAGGATGGCCCAAGTGCTTGGGCCCTGCACCCCATGGGAGACCAGGAGAAGCACCTGGCTCCTGCCTTCAGATCACTGTGGTACGCCAGCCGCGGCGGCCATTGGAGGGTGAACCAACGGCAAAGGAAGACCTTTCTCTCTGTCTCTCTCTCTCACTGTCCACTCTGCCTGTCAAAAAAAAAAAAAAAAAAAAAGGCAGGGTTCTGGGAGAATTCCTCCAGGGCTCCTTAGAGGCTCGCAGCCTGCTGGGGGGGGGGGCGAGCCCCGGCTCAGCACTGTCCCCAGGAGGCTCAGGGCCAGTCCGTGCCCCCTCTGCAGGTCAGCCTTCCCCAAGCGTGCAATGAGGCCAGAAGACTGGCTGATTGCGAGGGTCCCGAACGAGAGAGGTGGGACTCGGTATGCTACCCTCCGATCCTGTGCTTATTCCAGCGTGCCACGGGCCACTTGGACATTGAGGACGCCATTCACGGGCAGGAAACTGTGTGGATGCAATGGCTCCAGCGCCGGGTGGGACTCACGGGGAGGTAGGGGGAGACACGCTGTGGACCCCTGCAGCAGCTGAGTCTGCAGCTGCCACTTCCTGGCTCTGCGACCTTGGGCGAATCACCTGCCCTCTCTGAGCCTCACCTTGGCCTCCCTGGCAGGCTTGTGGCCGTTACTGAACAGAGAATGACTAGGACGTTCTTGGCGCACAGTAGGGCAGCTCAACAAGTGGCTTCTCCCCATAGCTTGCTCCGGTGTGCGCCTAGTGAGGCGCTCTGGGTGGGGAGGCTCCCCCTCATCCCTCACCTGACGGCTGCGTTGCTTTCTTCCTGCAGCCACCAGGGAGACCCCCACGTCCGCCATGGTTTCCGATTTTGGACTCCCCACCTTCATCTCAGCCACCGAGCTGCTCCTGGCCTCTGCCGTCTTCTGCCTGGTGTTCTGGGTGGCTGGAGCCTCAAAACCTCGGGTCCCCAAAGGCCTGAAGCGTCTGCCGGGGCCCTGGGGCTGGCCCCTGCTTGGGCACGTGCTGACGCTGGGCAAGAACCCACATGTGGCGCTGGCGCGGCTGAGCCGGCGCTACGGGGACGTGTTCCAGATCCGCCTGGGCTCCACGCCCGTGGTGGTGCTCAGCGGCCTGGACACCATCAAGCAGGCCTTGGTGCGGCAGGGCGACGACTTCAAGGGCCGGCCTGACCTCTACAGCTTCTCCTTCGTCACTAAGGGCCAGAGCATGATCTTCGGCTCAGACTCGGGGCCCGTGTGGGCCGCCCGCCGGCGCCTGGCCCAGAACGCCCTGAACAGTTTCTCCGTGGCCTCCGACCCCGCCTCCTCCAGCTCCTGCTACCTGGAGGAGCACGTGAGCCAGGAGGCCGAGAACCTCATCAGCAAGTTCCAGGAGCTGATGGCGGCGGTGGGGCACTTCGACCCCTACAGGTACGTGGTGATGTCCGTGGCCAATGTCATCTGTGCCATGTGCTTTGGCCGGCGCTATGACCACGACGACCAGGAGCTGCTGAGCCTCGTCAACCTGAACGATGAGTTCGGGAAGGTGGCGGCCTCCGGAAGCCCCGCCGACTTCTTCCTCATCCTCCGCTACCTGCCCAACCCTGCCCTGGACACCTTCAAGGACCTGAATGAGAGGTTCTACAGTTTCACCCAGGAGAGGGTCAAGGAGCACTGCAGAAGCTTCGAGAAGGTATGGGGGACGGGCCGCAGGGCCGGGGAGGCGGAGGGCCCTGGGGGGCTTGGCAAGGCCTCAGGGAGGCATCGCCTGGGGTTCAGAAGTCAGCCGAGGACCTGGAACCTCTCCACGAGCCAGACAGCAGTGGCCGCTCACCGCAGGCTCCTGCACCAGCGGTTTCGGGGGCCGGGAAGGAAAAGGGTGGGAAGCACATCCCGGTAATAGCGCCGCGCTCGGTGCATCCGTGTCGCTTGAGTCGGGCTACTGCGTTCTAAGGCAGGCCAGAGCCTTCGAGGGGCGGCTGCAGGGGGTGCTCGTGGGAGCGAGGCTCCAGGTGGGATAGCGCTCACCTGCGCGCCCCGCCCCCCCCCCCAGGGCCACATCCGGGACATCACGGACAGCCTGATCAAGCACTACCGGGTGGACAGGTTGGACGAGAATGCCAACGTCCAGGTGTCGGACGAGAAGACCGTTGGTATTGTCTTGGACCTCTTCGGAGCTGGTAGGAGCTACCCCCCGTCCCCGCACCCTCGCAGCACCCACGTGCCCTGGCTCGCCAGCTGAGTCATTTTCCCTCTCTTCTGTGCCGCCCAGGGTTTGACACGGTCACAACTGCCATCTCGTGGAGCCTCATGTACCTGGTGACCAAGCCCAGGATACAGAGAAAGATCCAGGAGGAGCTGGGTAGGTGGTGGGGACGGCCTTCAAAGGCTTGAGGCGGCCTTCCCAGGCCAGGTCTGTGCAGCCCCTGATCCACCGCCCCCGGGTGCTCTGCAGACGCTGTGGTTGGCAGGGCGCGGCGGCCGCGGTTCTCCGACAGACCCCAGCTGCCCTACCTGGAGGCCGTCATCATGGAGACCTTCCGACACACCTCTTTCCTCCCCTTCACCATCCCCCACAGGTGAGGCTCCGAGGATCCAGTCCTGCCTCCCGGGCATCGCTGCAGTCCGCGTGCTTGGTTAGGGTGGTGGTGGGAGACAGGGGTTCATTCTCCTGTGGCCAGGAGCCTGACTGAGCCTCCTCCCTCTGCAGCACCACAAGGGACACCAGTCTGGGTGGCTTTTACATCCCCAAGGGACGCTGTGTCTTCGTGAACCAGTGGCAGAACAACCACGACCCGTGAGTTGGGAGGGACAGGGACGGCTCCGAGCCTCCTGGGTGTGGGCGGCTGTCTCAGCCGGTCTCCTGGGGGGCTCAACCCAAGCAGCTGCCTCCCTCTGGTTCCAGGGAGCTGTGGGGTGACCCCGAAGCCTTCCGGCCCGAGCGATTTCTCACCCCCAGCGGCGCGGTGGACAAGGCGCTGACGGAGAAGGTGCTGCTCTTTGGGCTGGGCAAACGCAAGTGCATCGGGGAGACCATCGGCCGCCTGGAGGTCTTCCTCTTCCTGGCCACGCTGCTGCAGCAGGTGGAATTCAGCGTGTCGCCCGGCACGACGGTGGACATGACCCCCATCTACGGGCTGACCATGAAGCACGCCCGCTGTGAACACTTCCAAGCAAAGCTGCGCTTCGAGGCCTAGACTGTGCCCCGGGCCTAACTGGGCAGCCTGACCTGGGGACCTGTGCAGGGGGCTGTACTTCTGCCTGAAGCTCACAGCCGCTGGTCAGGCTGATTCTGTGCTCTCTGGGCCGTGGGCAAACCAGAGGAACCCAGCCTGCCCCCTCCTCTGGACTTGTCCCTCTGCGTGCTGACCGCGGTGGGGGCCCCCACAGGAGCTGCTGGAGGGAGGAGGCCCTGAGGGCCTCTGATGAACTCTCTGGAAGCCCCCACGCCCCGCGGGTGGCAGGCACCATGTGGGTGCTGACTGGCTGGGGAAACACGAGAGCGGGCCCCATCAGGGCCTGTGTAGTCTCGCTGACAGCCCAGAGCAGCCAGGAGTGAAGGGTGAAACAGCCCAGGGTGCTGGTCCCCAGGGGGTCCCACTGCGGGAGCGGGGCTGAGCTGTGTGCCCTGGGGGTCTGGGACACCTGGGCCTATGGGACAAACAGGGCCGTCTCCTGGGAGCAGAGAGCAGAGCGGGTGCCGGCACAGGGGCTGGTGTTCCCAGTGCCTTCTCCACATCCCGTGTTGAAATGTCTGTCTTTAACATTAACGCCCTGTGATGCGCTTGCCTGCTTGCTTAAGAGCCATTTATTGAGTGCAACAGAGAGGGTTCTAACCAGCTGCGTGGCGGTGTGAATAAACACACTACCAGACATCCTGCGTCCTGTGGGTGCACACTTTGTTTTGTGTCTTGAGTGAAGCTGTCACCCGTCTGGCTGCCCCCTGGGGCCCAGTCTTGAGTTGGGTTTTCCTGGGGCGGGGGGGCAGAGGGTGCAGCCACTGTTCTCAGGCAGTCTGCCTGGGCCAAGGCCCGATGGCTTTGCTGTGTGCCTTGGCCTCTGGCAGGGAGAATCCTCTGACTCAGCCTGGGGGACTCAGTGTTTAAAACCCTGCTTTCCAGGGTTGAGGGAGCGACACACAAACACGTCCTCCAGTGAATTGTGGGCAGGTGCGTATGGGAGGGAGGGGTCCAGAGCCAGGGGTGAGAGAAGCCCCTCCAGGCCAGGGATGCCTGAGCCAAGCCTTCCTGAGAGGGGAGGGAGCACCTCCGTCCCCTGGGGCTGGCACATTAGACAACACTGTGAGCTCTGGGGGCAGCTTGGGTGAGAGAAGGTTCACAGCTCAGAGCTGTGATCTGCGGCTCAGGTCCTGCAGCCACGGTGGGACTGGAGGCTGATACCAGACTGTGGCTCAAGTTTCTTCAAGATTTGTTTATTCATTTGAAAGGCAGAGTGACAGAGAAGGAGAGACAGAAAGACAGACAGACAGCCACACACACACAGACCTTCCATCTGCTAGTTCATTCCATAAATGGCTTCAACGGCCAGGGCTGGGCCTGGCCAAAGTCAGCAGCCAGGAGCCCATCCTGGTCTCCCACATGCAGGGCAGGGACCTGAGTCTTGAGCCATGATCTGCTGCTTCCTGGGAAGCACTTAGCAGGAAGCCGGATCAGAAGCGGAGGTGGGACTGGATCCCCGGCACTCCAATGTGGGTGCCCCAAGGGATGGTGGTTAACCTGCTCCCTACAAGGCCCGCTCTTCAGCCATTCTTGTAGTGGTTTATTTTGTATCCCAAAACACAGAGGAGCCTTGAAACATGTTCAGTGAAAACAGCCAGGTGGACACTGTGGCACCGTGGGCTAGGCTACAGCTGGGGACACCCACATCCCGTTTCAGAGCAAGTCCCAGCTGCTCCACTTTCCATACAGCTCCCTGCTGTGGGGAGCAAACCGGACTAGACTGAGTTACTGGAATTAAGACTTATTCTATGCATCTGCTCTCCTGTGGGGAGCAACCCGGACTAGACTGAGTTACTGGAATTAAGACTTATTCTATGCATCTGCTCTCCCACAATATGGCGCTGGGAGAGAAGTAAACAGCCTCCGCACAGCTGCCTCCAGTTCAACCAATAAACTGTAGGACTTGCTCCTGATTGGAGAGCAGCGTACTCGGCGTGTGGGCAGCCGAGTTAGGATTGGCGGAGGAGGACTATAAAGGAGGAGAGAGACGGCATGCACCAGGAACATCTAAGGGGAACACCTAAGGGGAACACCTGTGCTGCCCCCGAGAGAGCCGGCTGGCGGTGTGCCGCTCCCCTGCGGAAGTGGGGAATGTGGCCAGGGGGAACTGCCCTTCCACGGAGGTGGAAGGGATAGTAGCCAACCCGGGAAGAACCAGCAGCAAACCCGGGGAGGGCCGAGCAGACGAAAGAACAGCGCAGGGTCCTGTGTCGTTCCTCCACGAAGACGGGGAGCGACACCTGCTAATGCACCTGGGAAGGACGTGGACAATGACCCAACTACTTGTGGCCCTGTCACCCACCGGGGAGACCAGGATGGAGCTTCAGGTTGCTGCTCTTTTTTTTTTTTTTTTAAATTTTTATTTATTTGACAGATAGAGTTAGACAGTGAGAGAGAGAGACAGAGAGAAAGGTCTTCCCTCTGTTGGTTCACCCCACAAATGGCTGCTATGGCCGGAGCTGTTCCAATCTGAAGCCAGGAGCCAGGTGCTTCCTCCTGGTCTCCCATGCAGGTGCAGGCCCAAGCGCTTGGGCCATCCTCCACTGCCTTCCCGGGCCACAGCAGAGAGCTGAACTAGAAGAGGAGTAGCCGGGACTAGAACCCAGTGCCCATATGGGATACCGGCGCTGCAGGCAGAGGATTAACCAAGTGAGCCACGGCGCTGGCCCCCAGGTTCCTGCTCTTTGGCCTGGCCCAGCCCTGGCTGTTGTGGGCATTTTTGGGATGAACCAGCAGATGGAAGATGGACCCCCTCTCTGCCTTTCAAATAAACTAATAAATCTTAAAAAAAAAAAAAAGACACAAAAGACCACATATTGTATGTGTGCATCTCACAAAATTTGTGGAAACTGGAGTTAACAGATAAGTTCATTTTGGTGCAAGATTTTTTAGAAATTAAGCAGATGCTAGATCTTACAAAAGTTCGTGGAAAATGGGTAGCATACACGGGAAGCAAAGCGTTTGCAGCTTGATAAGCTTATTTTTGAATTCAGTTTCCACAAACTTATCAAAGTAGCCATGTTTGATTTCATCTATATGAAGTGTCCAGAACAGGCAAAATTAGGGGCCTGCGTTGTGGCATAGCAGGTGAAGCCACTGCCTGCAACACCTGTGTTCCATATGGGCACTGGTTCATGTCCCGGCAGCTCCAGCTCCCAGCTACTGGCCAGGGAAAAGCGGGGGGAGATGACCCAAGTGTTTGGGCCCCTGCACCCACACAGGAGACCCGAATGAAGCCCCTGGCTCCTGACTTCAGCCTGGCCTAGCACTGGCCATTGCAGCCATCTGGGGATTGAACCAGAGGATGGAAGATTGATCTCTCTCTCTCTCTCTCTCTCTCTGTCTCTCTCCGGATCTGCCTTTCAGATAAATAAATAAATCTTAACAAAGAAGAACTGTACGGGGCTGGCGCTGTGTGTGGCATAGTAGGTTATGCCTCTGTCTGCAGTGCCAGCATCCCATACGGGCCCTGGCTTGTGTCCTGGCTGCTCCTCTTCTGTCAAGCTCCCTACTAATGCGTCTGGGAAAGCAGTGGAAGACGGCTCAAGTGCTTGGGCCCCTGCACCCACATGGGAGGCCCAGGTGGAGTTCCAGGCTCCTGGCTTCAGGCTGGCTTATCCCTGGCTGTTGAGATCATTTGGGAGTGAACAAGCAGGTGGAAGATCTCTATCTCTGTCTCCTCCTCCCTCCCTCCAGGAAGCTAAAAAAAATTACAAACTCCCACAATCTCAGTCTGTTTCTCTTTTTCTCTTCCTCTGCCTCCCTTATCTTTGGCCTTGAGAGAAAAGACAGAGAAGGGCTACTTGGAGTTGAAAAAAAAATTGCAAGTTTAAAAATTGGAAGCAAGGAAAAAACTTCACTTAGCAGCTGTGAGTATAGATATGCCAATGGCTGGATGACCTACATGTCAGACAGATGACCTCAGAAACACGCTAGGGGCCGGCGCTGTGGCCTGGCACTTAAGTCTCTACCTGCAGCGCTGGCTTCCCATATGGTCATCGGTTTGAGTCCCGGCTTCTCCAATTCCAATCCAGCTTCCTGCTAATGCACCTGGGAAAGCAATAGAAGATGGCCCAAGTCCTTGGGCCCCTGCACCCACGTGGGAGACCCAGAAGAAGCTCCTGGCTCCTGGCTTCGGTCTGGCCCAGCTCCGGCCGTTGTGGCCATCTGGGGAGTGAACCAATGGATGGAAAAACTCTCTCTCTTTCTCTGTTTATAACTATGCCTCTCAAATAAATCAACAAATCTTCCAGAGGGAGAGACACTGAGGGCCCCTCACCCAATACCCGACCACCCCCTAAAAGGTGTAACTACTGATGTTTGGGGGCCCAGGTCTCTGATCTACTGGCTCACTCCTGATTCTGAAGGGGTGTGCTTTCTTTCCTATAATAAACTTGTGTGGTTTGTGCCTCAGCCAATTCATTGTATGAGATTCAAAGTAACCTGGCCATGCCTGCCTTTGCTCCACCCACAGCCATTAGTGTTGCAAGATTAAAAAAAGATTCATCTCAATTTGAATTTCACCTGTTCAGTGCATCTTGCAAATAGCGTAAGGATACACTTACACTAAAAGGTTACTAGAGATCGGGGGACCAGTGTAGCTCCCCCTCTTCGCGGAGGAACGACACTAGACCCTGCGTTGTTCTTTTGTCTGCTTGGCCCCTTCCCGGGTTTGCTGCTGGTTCTTCCCGGGTTGGCTGCCGTCCCTCCACCTCCGTGGAAGGGCGGTTCCCCCTGCCACTTTCCCCACTTCCGCGGTTGAGCGGCACACCGCCGGCGGGCTCTCTCGGGGGCTGCTCAGATGTTCCTCAGGTGTTCCCCTTAGATGTTCCTGGTGCATGTTGTCTCTCTCCTCCTTTATAGTCCTCTTCCACCAATCCCAACTCTGCTACCCACATGCCGAGTACGCTGCTCTCCTCCGATCAGGAGCAGGATCAGCTCCTGCAGGTTATTGGTCGAACTGGAGGCAGCTGTGTAGAAGCTGTTTACTCCTCTCCCAGCGCCATATTGTGGGAGAGCAGATGCATAGAATAAGTCTTAATTCCAGTAACTTAGTCTAGTCCAAGTTGCTCCCCACAGACCAGCTTGAGACCGGACTTATTAGACGTAAGCCTCTGTCTCTTGCTCTAAAAAATGCTCCCTTATAACAATCAAAACAGAGATTATGGGGCCAACACCAGGTGTAGCAGGTCGTCAGCACTTGCAACACCAACATCTTTTTTTTTTTTTTTTTTTTTTTTGACAGGCAGAGTTAGTGAGAGAGAGACAGAGAGAAAGGTCTTCCTTTGCCGTTGGTTCACCCCGCCAAAGGGCTGCTACAGCCAGCAGCTGTGCCGATCCGAAGCCAGGAGCCAGGTGCTTCCTCCTGCTCTCCCATGCGGGTGCAGGGCCCAAGGACTTGGGCCATCCTCCACTGCCTTCCCGGGCCACAGCAGAGAGCTGGACTGGAAGAGGAGCAACCGGGACAGAACCTGGCGCCCCGACCGGGACTAGAACCGGGGTGCTGGTGCCGCAGGCAGAGGATTAGCCTAGTGAGCCATGGTGCCGGCCAACACCAACATCTTATGTTGGAGCACTAGTTCGCGTCCCAGCTACTCCACTTCTGATTTAGTTTCTTGTCAAAGCACCTGAGAAAGCACTGGAAGATGGCCCAAGTACTTGGACCCCTGCCTTCCACATGGGAGACCTGGATTGAGTTCCAGGCTCTTGGCGTTGGCCTGGCTCAGCCCCAGCCACGGCGGCCATTTGGGGAGTGAACCAGCAGATGGAAGATCTCTCACTCTTTGTCTCTCCCTCTTTCTCTCTGTCACTTTGCCTTTCAAATACACAAATCTTTGAAAACATAAAAAATTACAAGAGAATGAAAAAAGATCATTTGATAAACAACAGAAATAAACAGGATTAGCAGAGGCAAGGCTTCTCCAGTGAACTCTCCAAAGCATTCAACTGAGCTACAAAGCAGTTTGCTATCCTAAGATAACAAAATAGAGCAGAGACGGTGCTGTGGTGCAGGGGGTTAGGCCACTGCCCATGACACTGGCATCCCATATGGGCGCTGGTTCGAGTCCTGGCTGCTCTGCTTCTGATCCTCCTCCCTGCCACTGCGTCTGGGAGGACAGTTGAAGATGGCTCAAGTGTTTGGGCTGCCCCCGTCACCCATGTGGGAGACCTGGATGAAGCTCACGGCGTCAGGGTGCTGGTTGGAGTCCTGGCTACTCTGCTTCTGACCCAGTTCCTTGCTGATGTGCACCCTGGGAAAGCAGCAGGTGATGGTCCCTGCCACCCATGTGGGAGACCTGGATGAAGCTCCTGGCTCCTGTTTTTGGCTTGACCCGGACCTGGCTGATAAAGGCATTCAGGAAGTGAGGCAGCAGATGGAAGATTTCTCTATCGCTCTGCCCTTCAAATGGAAGAAAATAAACATTACAAATTATATCAGATGAAAAGAAGAATAAACTAGGAGCATCGCATTTCCTGATTTCAACATCTGCTAGAGGAGCAGCGTTTGACACAGAGGCTGATATGCTGCTTGGGACACCTCGTTCCACACTGGAGTACCTGGTCCAAGCCCCACCCCTGCTCTCCATCCAGTTTCCTGCTTCTGTGCGCCCTGGGAAGGCGACAGACGGCGTCTCAAGCAGTGGGAGACCTGGATGGAGTTCCTGGCTCCTGGTGTTGGGCTGGCCCTGCCCCCGCTGTTGTGAGCATCTAGGGAGTGAACCAGCAGATGGAAGATCTCTCTCCCTGTCTCTCTGTCACTTTGCCTCCCCAATAAATGAAATAAATCCTTTAAGGAAAATCTATTGACCAGGGCTGTGTCCTCTATCAGAGTACCTGGATTCAACACCCAGTGCCAGCCAGCTCCTAACTCAAACTCCCTGCCAGTGTAGACGCTAGGAGGCAGTGTGATGGCTCCAGTAATTGACTCCTGCCTTTATTCATTCATCAGGAGCAAGATGATGGGGATGGTGGGGTGGGCACAACACCGACCTCCCAAACTCCCGCCTGGAGGGACAGCAGTGTTTGCGGCAGAGAGAACCTTGTGATGCGAGACAGGTTCTCCTGTGAGTTGAAGAAGTCCTTCAGCTTGGCTGACGGAACCCTAACCCCAGGGAAACAGGAGCAAGAGGTGCCGTGCCAGGACTCTCAGCCACGTCCAGGCGCGCTGTATCTCCTTTAATTTCACGGCAAGGTTGTCAGCTGCTGTCTCCAATTCATCTCTGGAGTTGCACAGCTCCAGTTTGTTTAAAAAACAAGTAAATAAAAAGATACAGCTAGGAGTCAATCCCAGCCTGATCCCAAACCTGGGGTGTGCACACAAACGACTGGAAAGCACATTAAAATAAATGGATGCGGGGTTGGTGTTGTAACACAATGGGTTAAGCCCTGGTTGGTGATGTCGGCATATCCCATATGGGCTGCAGGTTCAGCCCTGGCTGCTTTGCTTCCGAACCAGCCGCCTGCTATCATGCCCGTGACGGCAGTGGGTTCCTGGCTCCGGGTTTTGGCCTGGTCCAGCCATGGCTATTGTAGCCCTTTGGGGGAGTGAAACAGTGGACGCAAGACATCTTGCTGTCTGTCACTCCTTTTGAACAAACAAATAAATAACTAATCTTTACAAAGCAATATACTTGATAAATATAGATGTGACCTCTTGTTTCTGGTCTGGCATAAGGAATCTTCACTGTGTCCTAACAATGACTAAGAAGCTAAACAAGGGAGAGCCTGGTGATTCAGTCGCTGGTTGAGGTGTTTGTGCCCCATATCAGAGGGCCTGCGTTTGAGTCCTGGCTCCACTCCTGCCTTCAGCTTCCTGGGAGGCAGCTGGCGATGACTCAAGTAGCTGGGTCTCTGCCACCCACACGGGAGACCTGGTCCCTGTCGTTTTATTTCGTGGACACTGACTAACTGACTTTAAGATTCATGTGAGGGGCCAGGGCTTGGCGTAGTAGGTTCAACTTCTGCCTGAGGAAGTTTCTTAAAAAACTAAACATACCAGGGTCCGGCGTTGTGGCATAGCGGGGTAAGCCGCCACCTGCAACGCTGGCATCCCATCTGAACGCCGGTTCGTGTCCCTGCTGCCCCACTGCTGATTCAGCTCCCTGCCGTCGCCTGGGAAAAGCAGCAGAAGACGCCCAAGTATTTGGGCCCCTCCACCCATGTGAGAGACCTGGAAGAAACTCCTGATTCTTGGCTTCAGCTTGGCCCAGCGCTGGCTGTTGTGGCCATCTGGGGAGTGAACCAGCAGATGGAAGATCTCTCTAACGCTTTAAATAAATAAGTCTTTTAAAAAACCGTAAAAATATCAAAAGATCCAGCATTGATAGTCCTTAGTGTTCACCAGACGAACTGAAATCCTCTGTCCACCCAGAAGCCTGCACACAGCTGTATTCGTAACTGCCAAAACTTGGCTAGCAACCGAGAAGTCCTTCGCTGGACAAACTGATGCCTCCAGACAGTAGGATGTTGTTCAGCATGGAAAGAAATGAGCTGTCAAACCACGAGAAGACAAGAAGGGGCCTAAAATGCATATTGCCGAGGAAGGGAAGCCAAGCTGACTCAACTCTATGACATCCTGGAAAAAAATGCAACAGTTAAACAGGAAGACAGGAATTAGCTCATGCAGGATCGACGCCGTGGCATAGTGGGGAAAGCCGCTGCCTGCAACGTCTGCATCCCATACTCTGAGCTAGTTCCCTGCTAAAGGCATGGGAAGACCAGCAGAATATGACCCAAGCGCTTGGGCACCTGCCACCCACATGGGAGACCTGGATGAAGCTCCTGGCTTCGGTGTAGCCCACTGCCGGCCATTGTAGCCATACGAAGAGTGAGCCAGCAGATGGAAGACTTCCCTGTCTCTCTCTCTCCCTTTTTCTGTAATTCGGATTTTAAAAATAAATAAAACTTTTTAAATGAGCCTATGTGTGTGAAAGGGGCCTCAGGAAAGCAAAGCACCTGTGGATAGGAATGTAGTGGCCTGGTATTTTACACAACAGAGTCTTGCCCATGTATCAGCCTTCTGCCCCAGAGAATGTCTGCCTGGTGCCAAGGGGGGTGCCCAGTCTAACACTGGGACACAAAACCTTAGGAGGAAGTTCACCTGTTTCACACCCAGGAAGCCCTTCATTGAGGAAAAGAGGGTAGGGGGAAGGAGAAACGGTGGGAAGACTGGGGCCCCATACCCTACAGGTATAGGGTTCCTAGTAGGAACGTGGACCAGGCACTCTGGAGAGGTGCCCATCTGTTCTGACAGATCACTACCTCATTGAACCTAGCTACCTCACTTACTGCTACTCTGTCTCACCCGGAATCCCTTTCTCACGGGACTCCAAGAACCTCTATTCCAGCCATCGCTGCTAACGAAACTATGGAGTCAGTTCAAGGATCAGTGGTTTCCAGGAGTTCCCAGGAGGGAGAGGGAACAGTGGAGCTTGGAGGACTTTGAAAAGGGCAGTGGCTTCTCTGTGTGACACAAGATGGGTGTCGTTAGACATTTGTCAAGCCCCCAGAATGTACACTGTTGAGAGTGTGCTAATGTAAACAGACTCACGGTGACAGTGTGTCGGTGGGTCCGTCATCAGCACTGTGGCACAGGGTGCCCACGCAGGAGAGAGGCTGTGGGTGTCTGCCTGTGCAGCAGACCCGTGGGCACTGTATCTACTTTCTGCCTTCTGTGTCTGATACTGTATCTATTGTTTCCTGCTCACTATAGCCCCAAACCTCCAACTAACAAAAGAGCCAGGGCCCTTCCAGCCTGGTGAATCTGGTGATGCGTGTGTGTGCTTGTGCTTATAATCCTCTAGGAAGTAGAAGCCTTCCCAACTGGTTGGAAGGGTTGCTACTGGACCCCCAAACCTGGCTCACTCGCCCGACGTGTGGAAGAGCCCATCTCTGACGACAGGGTGGTTGGAGGACGGTAGGTATTTATGTACAAAGTTCAGAGCGAGATCCCGGTTGTCTTTGCTTAAGGGGTTGGGGTAAAGGACTTTACAGACTGGAGTTGGGGCTGCGGGGTGCATGTTCAGCTCACGTCCAAGTCCCTGGTTGGCCAGGGATGTCCTGCCCTTCAGGGAATGTTTATAATGGCCAGGCAGCTTCAGTTGGTGGTGCTGGTGGGGTTTCCATGCAGGTGGTAGGTTCTAACCAGACCTGGAATTCCCTCAACAACCTCCAACAATGCTGGTCAAGGTTCTTATTTATTAGAGAAGGAAATGAGAATCTTTAGGGCCAGCTGTACCACCCCCTCAATTCACCCCCCCTTTTTTTTTGACAGGCAGAGTTAGTGAGAGAGAGAGACAGAGAGAAAGGTCTTCCTTCCGTTGGTTCACCCCCGAAATGGCCGCCATGGCTGGTGTGCTGCGCCGATCTGAAGCCAGGAGCCAGGTGCTTCCTCCTGGTCTCCCATGCGGGTGCAGGGCCCAAGCACCTCCACTGCACTCCCGGGCCACAGCAGAGAGCTGGACTGGAAGAGGAGCCACCAGGACAGAATCCGGCACCCCAACCAGGGCTAGAACCCGGGGTGCCGGCGCCGCAGGCGGAGGATTAGGCTAGTGAGCCAGGCGCCGCCAGCCCCAGTGGATTCCTTTTGTTACGCGTTGATCCTAGAGGACAGGCGCGGACACCTCGGGCTAACAGAACTACCAAGACTGTAAAACGCCCAAGGGAGGAGCGTGGCGCTTGTGCATGTCCCCGGAGCAGCCCAGCGCAGGCTGGCGGATTCGCTTTTTTTTTTTTTTTTTTAAGATTTATTTGAAAGTCAAGAGTTACACAAAGAAGGAGAGAGAGAGAGAGAGAGAGAGAGAGAGAGAGAGAGAGAGAGTCTTCCATCCGCTGGTTCACTCTCCCAATGGCCGCAACGGCCAGAGCTGTGCTGATCTGAAGCCAGGAGCCAGGAGCTTCTCCCACGTGGGTGCAGGGGCCCAAGCACTTGGGCCATCTTCCACTGCTTTCCCAGGCGCATTAGCAGGAAGCTGGACCGGAAGTGGAGCATCCGGGACCCGAACCAGCGCCCATAAGGGATGCCGGCACTGGAGGCGGCGGCGGCGGCTTCACCCGCCAAGCCACAGCCCCGGCCCCCAGACTGGCGGATTCTAACCCCACAAAGGCGCCGCAACGGATCCACCGCGGCGGGACTACACCGTTTCCTGCCAGGTCAGGGCAGTTGGCCCTTAGCGTGTCCCCCGGCTACGACCTAGCAAGGACCCAGCAGGACCCCAGCAAAGTCCTCGCTGGCGCTGGGCCCCCGTGGGCCTGGGCCGTGGAGTCGGAGTTCAGGCGCACGATTCCAGCCAAGACTCTTTCCCGCGTACGTGGGCGGGAGGGGTGGAAGCTGGCTGGCTGCCCACGCCGAGTTTTCGGAGAGCCACGCCCTCCCAATCTCTCAAATTTCCCGGGCGCCACGCCCCCTCGGCTCCCGGCGCGCCCGCTCCGAGCCGTCGCGCCGGAAGTGACCTCACGACGGCGGCGTGGAGACGCGAGGGCGCTTCCGGCGGCGGCGGCGGCCGTGGGGGTGGGTGTGGAGAAGCCCCCGCGGCGGGTCCTTTCCGAGCTGAGTTGCCCGCTTGGCGTGCTGCGCGGAGGAGGCCGAGCCCGGACGGCGCGGAGGTGGGAGCGAGGGGCGGCGGCTGCCGTGTGGGTGCTCGTGGGACGGCGCTTCCGGGGCTGCGCGCCGTGGAGACCTTGCGTGCGGTGGCGCGAGCCGGGGGCGGCCCCGGGTTTGGGTGGGCTGGGAGGCGTGAGGCGTGAGCGGCCTGGGCTCGCTCCGCGCCTCGGTGTGTCCTCTGGCTCGGGGGGAGGCGGGGAGCAGCGCGAGCGTGCTCGTGACCGTCGACCCGCGGTGACCTCGCGGGTGGAAGTGTGTGGGTGCGTGGGAGGCGTGGCGCTCGCCGGCCTGGCCTGTGGGTCCGCCCCGGGTTCCGCGGCGCCGAGCCCTCGCGCGGCCGCAGGTGAGGAACGCCCCGGCCGCAGGGAGTCTGCTGTTTGCCAAAGCCGGGTGTTCATCCCACCGGGACAGCGGCGCCTTTCGCCTGGGAACTTCGTGTGTGTTTTTTTTTTAATTGGGGGACACAGGATTCTCGTTGGCTGGTTTCTTTGGATGGAGTGGACATTTCCTTTGGGTTACCCTTGCTGGGGGGTGGGGGGCTGGAGGCGAGAAGTGTCCGACACTGTGGCCGGATGCGTTTTACATCTTCACTCCGGACATTTTCCGTTTCATTAAAAAAAAAAAAAAAAAAAAAAAAAGCTGGTTGCAGCTCTCCGGTCGGACTCGGCGCCAGTGTGCCAGCACCTGTGGTTTCAAAAGCGTTGCGCTAACATGCCCGAGGTTTCTTGTGTTGCCGAGGTTCTGTGTCTCAGAGCGGGTGCCGCAACCCTGGGGACGGCGTGTCGGTTTCTCGAGGGGTTTGTTGAGCGCTTTCTGATGACCCGGTGGGCAGCCGGGGGCGATTGGCCAGACCGTGGCGGACCTGGGCGCACCTCCGCCTGCAGAGGCCTGCTGGGTGGGCCCCGCGCGGAGTGGGGTCCGGGGTCGGAGCTGGGACGCCGAGTGCGGCCTGAGCTCTGCCTGGAAGCGCTGCTTTTCAGGCCGTGCCTCTGCGAAGTGCAGAGGGAGCCGGCATTTGGTGGAGGCCCGACTGCCCAGCGCTGGTAAGGGGGGGCCTCTGCCGACGCGAGTCCTCGCGTGGGCCCCGCGCAGTGCACGGCCCCTCGGTGATGGGGTGGGGCGCGGCCACGCGTTCCCTTCGGGGAAGACGTGATTCCTGATGCAGCCTCTGTGGTTCATGTACTTCTGTCTAGGTTTTCTGTTGCTTCTTGAGTTAGTTCGGGTCATTTTTATCATTCTGGGAATTTGCCCGTTCCCTGTTTTTCCTTTTTCTTTTTGAACTTCTGTCCATTCCAGTTTTCATACAGAATTGTATCCTGAAGCACAGGTCATCAGACTTCTAGTTTTTTTATTTTTTAAAAGATTTATTTATCTGAAAGGCAGAGTGACAGAGAGAGGGAGAGACAGATTTCCATGAGCTGGCTCACTTCGCAGAAGGCTGCACGGCCAGGTGGGCCACGAGCCTGGAACTCGGGCGGCGTCTCCCATGTGGGTGCAGGGCCAGGGGCTTGGCCGTCTGCTGTTTCCCAGGTGCATTGGTAGGGAGCGCGATCAGAAGCGGAGCAGCGGGACGGGAGGCGGTGCTCCCTGGTAGGGGTGCCGCTGTGCCAGACATGAGCCCCCATGAAGGTTTTCTGTGAAGAGCTGGAGGTAGGCCTTGTGGGTGTGTGCTTTCTGTCTTTACGGCTAAGCTCTCCTTGTAGTGCAGAAACCCCCATGGATGATGGGCAATTGAGTGTGGCTGTATTCCAGAAAAGCTTTATTGGTAGCGGGCCAGATTAACTGATTCTTAGCCATTCATAAAATAACAAATTGTAGAGTCAAAAGCTTTTTGGTACCTAATTATCACATAGTCAGGTGTATGAAAGAGCAGTGTGGGGGCTGCGCCGTGGCGCAGTAGGTTAATCCTCCGCCTCCGGCATCGGCATCCTATGTATATGGGCGCCGGATCTAGTCCCGGCTGCTCCTCTTCCTATCCAGCTCTCTGCTGTGGCCTGGGAAAGCAGAAGATGGCCCAAGTGCTTGGGCCCCTGCACCCACGTGGGAGACCCGGGAGAAGCTCCTGGCTTCGGATCAGCTTAGCTCCAGCCATTGCGGCTGTCTGGGGAGTGAAGCAGCGGAAGGAAGACCTGTCTCTTCCTCTCACTGTCTGTAACTCTACCTCTCAAATCTTAAATAAAATCTTTGGAAGGAAGGAAGGAGGGAGGGAGGGAGGGAGGGAGGGAGGGAGGGAGGGAGGGAGGGGAGGGGAGGGTTGGGGAGGGTTGGGGAGGGTTGGGGAGGGGGGGAGGTGTGGAAGTTGATGCCCTGGCTTGACTACCACTCTGTTCCAGTCTGAAGACTGGGACTTCACTTCCGAGGTGTTCTAGAGGGGATTCATGCATTTTTGTTGCT
The DNA here is from genome assembly GCF_964237555.1 of Oryctolagus cuniculus. NCBI lineage: Eukaryota > Metazoa > Chordata > Mammalia > Lagomorpha > Leporidae > Oryctolagus > Oryctolagus cuniculus. Next base: position 109,047,765 of record NC_091443.1, read on the forward strand.
GTGTTTGATTTTTTGAAATGTTTTTAATTTATTTGCGAGGTAGTTACAGACTGAGAGGTAGAGACAGACAGAAAGGTCTTCCATCCGCTGGTTCACTCCTCAGATGGCTGCAACAGCCGGAGTTGGGCCGATCCGAAGCCAGGAGCTTCTTTTGGGTCTCCCACGCGGGTGCAGGGGCCCAAGCACTTGGTCTGTCTTCCATTGCTTTCCCAGGCCTTAGCAGGGAGCTGGATCAGAAGAGGAGCAGCCGGGACTGGAACTGACACCCATGTGGAATGCCGGTGTTGCAGGCAGAGGATTAACCCACTGCGCTGCAGGGCTGGTGCCGCTGTGTTTGATTATTATTATTTTTTTTGACAGGCAGAGTGGACAGTGAGAGAGACAGAGAGAAAGGTCTTCCTTTGCCGTTGGTTCACCCTCCAATGGCCGCTGCGGACGGCACACCGCGCTGGTCTGATGGCAGGAACCAGGTACTTATCCTGGTCTCCCATGGGGTGCAGGGCCCAAGCACTTGGGCCGTCCTCCACTGCACTCCCAGGCCACAGCAGAGAGCTGGCCTGGAAGCGGGGCAACCGGAACAGAATCCAGCGCCCCGACCGGGACTAGAACCCGGCATGCCGGCACCGCAAGGCCCTTAGCCTAGTGAGCCGCAGCACCGGCCGCTGTGTTTGATTGTTTACAGGCTTGGTCCCATGTGTGAGCAGTAGTAGTCTCGTTGCTGAAAGGAGATATGTGAACGGAAATGCGGTGTGTGATACGCGATGTGGACTTCCTCCTGAGGCCTTTTTTTTTTTTTTTAAGCAATTTTTTTTAAAGATTTATTTTATTTTATTTGAAAGACAGAGTTACAGAGAGAGTTAGAGACAGAGAAGTCTTCCATCCACTGGTTCACTTCCCAGATGGCTGCAACGGCTGGAGCTGGGCTGATCTGAAGCCAGGAGCCAGGAGCTTCTTCCAGGTCTCCCACGTGGGTGCAGGCGCCCAAGGACTTGGGCCATCTTCTACTGCTTTCCCAGGCCATAGCAGAGAGCAGGATTGGAAGAGGAGCAGCCGGGGCTTGAATCGGCGCCCATATGGGATGCCGACGCTTCAGGCCAGGGCTTTAACCTGCTGCGCCACAGCGCCGGCTCCCCTCCTGTAGTCTTAGAGGTGAGTCCTGTCCTGTGGTTGAGGTCGTTGGGACTCAGATCATTCACCAGGTCACACTGCTTAAGGACGTCCAAAAGCGAACCAGTGCTGGGATGTTTGACCTCGCAACTCTGCTTTTTTTCTACTGTTGCCTATGGAATATGGAAGGTGGGGATTTAGTACTAGAATTGTGCTAGATGCTTTCTTTTCTTTTCTTTTTCTTTTTTTCAAAGATTTATTTATTTATTTATTTGAAAGTCAGTTAGAGAGAGGAGAGGCAGAGAGAGGGAGAGAGAGAGGTCTTCCATCCACTGGTTCAGTCCCCGATTGGCCGCAACGGCTGGATCTGTGGCTGATCCAAAGCCAGGAGCCAGGAGCTTCTTCCGGGTCTCCCACACGGGTGCAGGGGCCCAAGGACTTGGGCCATCTTCCACTGCTTTCGCAGGCCATAGTAGAGAGCTGGGTTGGAAGTGGAGCAGCCGGGTCTCGAACTGATGCCCATGTGGGATGCCAACACTGCAGACAGCGGCTTTACCCGCAATGCCACAGCGCTGACCCCATCTTTTTTTTTTTTTTAAAGATTTATTTATTTGAAAGGCAGAGTGACGGAGAGGGAGAGACAAATCTTCTATCGACTGGTTCACTCCTAAATGGCTGGCCACAGTGACAAGGGCTGAGCCTGTCTCCATGTGCTGAGCCTGTCTCCATGTGGGTGGCAGTACTTGGGCCACCTTCTGTTGCCCTTTTTTTTTTTTTTTTGGACAGGCAGAGTGGACAGTGAGAGAGAGAGAGAGAGAGAAAGGCCTTCCTTTTTGCCATTGGTTCACCCTCCAATGGCCGCCTTGGCCGGTGCATCACACTGATCTGAAGCCAGCACCTGGGCCATCCTCCACTGCACTCCCGGGCCACAGCAGAGAGCTGGCCTGGAAGAGGGGCAACCGGGACAGAATCCGGCGCCCCGACCGGGACTAGAACCCGATGTGCCAGCGCTGCAAGGTAGAGGTTTAGCCTGTTGAGCTGTGGCGCTGGCTAATGAAAGACTTCTTTATAAAATAAACCTCCTTGAAAAGTTCTTTTTTCACCTACTTGAAAGGAAGAGCAAGAGCTTGATCTTCCATCCACTGACCCACTCCCCAGATGCCTGCAGCAGCCAGTCCTGGGTGAGGCTGGAGCACGGGCACCTGCAGCTCCCACCTGGGACCCCGCAGAGGTGGCAGAGACCCAAGTACTTGAGCCAGCAGAGCCGGCATCTGCTGGCTCCTAGGGTGCATTAATAGGAGCTGGATTGGGAGCGGAGCAGCCGGGGTTCAGACTGGTGCTCTGATACAGGGTGCAAACACCCACAGTGCTAGCCCCACCGAGTCACGCATTCATGGTCACACTTTATAGAGGGGAGTGTCTGAGAAAAGGAAACGCAGTTAAACATTCAGTGGTTACTTTGAAAATTTTTATTTATTTGAGAGAGCGAGCTCCCATCCTCTGGTTCACCTCCTGGTTGCCTGCAACTGGGAACCAAGTTCAGGTCTCCCATGTGGGTAATAGGGCAGGAACACAATGGCTGAGCCATCACCACTGATCACAGGGTCTGCATTGGTGCAAGTTGGAATTTGGAGCAAAGCCAGGCACTGAACCCATGAATTCCCACATGGTATGCGGATGTCCCAACGCAGTGTCTTTTTTTTTTTACAGGCAGAGTGGACAGTGAGAGAGAGAGAGACAGAAAGGTCTTCCTATGCCGTTGGTTCACCCTCCAATGGCCGCCGCGGGCAGTGCACCGCGGCCGGCGCACCACGTTGATGGGAAGGCAGGAACCAGGTGCTTCTCCTGGTCTCCCATGGGGTGCAGGGCCCAAGCACTTGGGCCATCCTCCACTGCACTCCCTGGCCACAGCAGAGAGCTGGCCTGGAAGAGGGGCAACCGGAACAGAATCCAGCGCCCCGTCCGGGACTAGAACCCGGTGTGCTGGCACCGCTAGGCGGAGGATTAGCCTATTGAGCCATGGCGCTGGCCCCAACGCAGTGTCTTAACCACTACGCCAAATGCCTGTCTCTGGTAGTTCCTTTAAAGCATTTTTTTCTATTATAGAAATAAATGGGAAAATATATACTTGTCAACTAGCACTCACATTTTCAAAGTGTTAAAATTTCTACTCAGTTTTTATTAGCCTAATATAAACTTGACTGCATAACATCAGTGTTACTGGTCCTGGAGGCAGATTTGGTGCATTTTTTCCTCAGCTCAGTATAGAAATAAAATACTGGAAACAGTTTACAAAGAAGCAGAAACTATTTTTTTGTTCATTCAGTTCCTAAATGATACACGTTGGAGGTGGTTGTTTTGCCTATAGGCTAAGCTTCCATCTGGGACACTCACATCCCGTATTAGAGTGCTAGGTTCAGTGCCTGGCTCTGCTTCCAATTCCAGCTTCTGCTAAGGGGCACCTGGGAGCCGGCAGGTGAGGGCTCAAATGTTTGTGCCACCCACATAGCAGAACTGGAGTTGGTTCCCAGCTCCTGGCCGGCCCAGCCCTGGCTGTTGTGGGCATTGTACCAGCAAATGGGAGCTCTGCCTGTCTCTCTCGCTCCCTTTCTTGTCTCTGATCTCTGAAATAAAATGAAAACAAGATGTTGAATGGAGAAATATAAGTCCCCCCCCTTTTTTTTGTATGACTGGTGAATTTCTGGTGTTTTAAAATGCTTGTTACTACAGGTTTTTATTCTACAGCTATCTAAATTAAGTATCAGAGAAGGCTTATGATGGGGTATTAATGACAGCAAAGGAAACTTGTGCTTCTGTGACATGAAATAGACAAAGGCTGACAGGAAAGGGACATGAGCCTGAAGTGTGTGTGCTCTGTGCTCTTCGGCAGCATTGTGAAAGCTGCGTTGTATTGGAGACTTTTTTGCTGTCTTTTTTTTTTTTAAGTTTTTATTTATTTATTTGAGAGACGGAGTTAGGGAGGGTGAGAGGGAGAGACAAAGAGAAAGGTCTCCCTGGTTCAATGGTCGCAACCGCTAGGACTGTGCTGATTGGAAGCCAGGAGCCAGGAGCTTCCTCCAGGTCTCCCACGTGGGTGCAGGGGCCCAAGCACTTGGGCCGTCTTCTGCTGCTTTCCCAGGCCATAGCAGAGAGCGGGATGTCAAGAGGAGCAGCCAGGACTTGAACTGGCACCCATATGGGAGGGCTTAGCCTACTATGCCACAGCACTGGCCCCAGCTTGCTCTCTTCAATATTTACACGTCCGTGGATAATTGTTGCCCCGGGCGGTGGGCATGTGGGGGTTCCGTGTGTGTGTGTGTGTGTGTGTGTGTGTGTGAAGTCTTCTCTACTGTAAGGATCCTGTGGCTGAGCCTGCTGCGGCACTGCTGCCTTTGTTTCCTGTTTCTCGACCTGGCTCGTGGCACCGGCGCGGGAGAGCACTAGAGGAGGGCTTGGCGCCGACTCACCCTGGGCTGGGCTTGCTCATGCTTTGCTTCTTACGGGACAGACGCTTTACTATATGAACGTTCTTTTTATCGAATCTTCATGCGCTTTTTTTTTTTTTTTTTTTTTTTTGCTCTTTTTGCTTCTTTTAGACTTAACATTTTATGTAGGCATATGTCTGAAATTTGTATTTGAAAACAGCTTGAGGGCTGGCTCCGCGGCTCACTAGGTTAATCCTCCGCCTGCAGCGCTGGCATCCCATGTGGACACCGGATTCTGTCCCAGTTGCCCCTCTTCTAGGCCAGCTCTCTGCTGTGGCCAGGGAGTGCAGTGGAGGACGGCCCAAGTGCTTGGGCCCTGCACCCACATGGGAGACCAGGAGAGGCACCTGGCTCCTGGCTTCCGATCAGCACAGCACCGACCGTAGTGGCCATTTGGGGGGTGAACCAATGGAAGGAAGACCTTTCTCTCTGTGTCTCTCTCACTGTCTACAACTCTACCTGTCCAAAAAAAAAAAAAAAAAAAAAAAGAAAGAAAGAAAAAAAAAACGCTTGAAAAGTATTTTATTTCTTTTTTGCAGGAGTCACGGAAACCAGTGGTGTTTCCTTTGTGCTCAGCGTGTATGTTAGGTTTATTTCAACTTCTATTTCCTGACTTCCGTGATTCCAGAGGTGTTAATTTCATTTCTTGTATAGGATTTCACGCGGAGGATGCTTTAAAAGTGCTGTATTTTTAGAACCATTTTCAAGAAGAGCCAAGGCATTTAGGTATAAATAGATACTACAGACTTTGAGTGGCTAACTTCTGTCACATTTACTGTGTCTAGCTTCACTCATTGATTAAATCCCTGAATTGAGTTCCTCTTATATTCTGGGTGCTCTTACTGGCTGAACAAGACAGATAAGGTCCTTTGCCCTCTTCTGGTAGTGTGCCGCACACTGTGAACCGACAAGTTGAGGAGAGGTGTTGGAGGGCGGTGCTGAGCAGCCAGGGAAGGTGTCTTTGAGGCGGTAAGGAGCTTCCAGTCCCCGAGCGGAGGAGAGGAGAACGTTCTGGAGATACCTGGTTCGTAGTTCTCGAAGAGCAGCTCCAGTGGGTTTGAGAGCAAGGCAGGGGCTGTCATGCCTGGAGAATAGTTAGGGTGGGGGAAGTGTCATGATTTCTGTAACGTGAAATGTGATAGGTCAGACATCTTTGTTTTCCATTTTCTTGGTTCAACTATTCGGCAGACTTTGCCTTTCTGTATATTTTAGAATCAGCTTTCCAGTTTATTTTGGTTCACAGTTTGTATTTTTTTTTGTTTGTTTGTTTTGTTTTTTTTTTTGACAGGCAGAGTGGACAGTGAGAGAGAGAGACAGAGAGAAAGGTCTTCCTTTGCCGTTGGTTCACCCTCCAATGGCCGCCGCTGCAGCCAGCGCACCGCGCTGATCCGATGGCAGGAGCCAGGATCCAGGTGCTTCCCCTGGTCTCCCATGGGGTGCAGGGCCCAAGCACCTGGGCCATCCTCCACTGCACTCCCTGGCCATAGCAGAGAGCTGGCCTGGAAGAGGGGCAACCGGGACAGAATCCGGCGCCCTGACCGGGACTAGAACCCGGTGTGCCAGCGCCGCAAGGTGGAGGATTAGCCTATTGAGCCACGGCGCCGGCCCCACAGTTTGTATTGATGCATACGTCATTCTGGGAGAGTTGGCAGCACCTCACTGAATCCTTTCGTCTGAAGGTGGAATGCGTCTCTCCGCCTAGGTAGACGCCTCCTGCTTCCCAGCAGTCCTTGCTCGCTTTCCTCGTAGAGTTCCCGCAGCTCATCAGACTTATTCCCAGGCATTCTGTGTTTCTAAAACCCTGTTGTGTTCTCAGTTCCCGGTGTTGTCTGTTGCTGTTATATGGAGTCCAGCTGGTTTTTCTGCATCGAGCTTGTGTTGTGGTCTTGCGAGCTCATTCTTGGAGTGAGACTTGTTTCTCAGCGTTCTTGGGTATTCCATAATCATGTCATTGCAGATGTGGACCGTTTGCCTTCTCCTTTCCAGTGCTGAGGCTTTTTGTGTCGTGTTGTATTGCACTGGTTGGGATCTGCAGTGATGTTAAATGGAAGCACACGTGGTCAGAGAGCAGATGCTTGCTTGGAGGGAACGCGTTCAGTATTTCACCATAAAGTATGATGTTAGCTGTCATTGCTTTGTAGACACTAGCCTCCATGCCCTCCACATATCATAGATGGGCGTTGGATTTTACACTGCCTGCATTTGGTGACCACATATGATTTCCTCATGTATTTTGTTAATGTAATGATGGAAGACATTGATTATTTGTTCACTTTTAAAGATTTATTTGAGAGGTAGTTACAGAGAGAGGCCTTCTGTCTACTGTTTCACTCCCCAGGTGGCCACAATGGCTGGAGCTGTGCTGATCTGAAGCCAAAAGTTCCTCCAGGTCTCCCACATGGGTGCTGGGGCCCAACTACTTGGGCCATCTTCTACTGCTTTCCCAGGCCGCAGCAGAGAGCTGGATCGGAAGTGGAGCAGCTGGGACATGAACTGGCACCCATATGGGATGCTGACACTGCAGGCAGAGACTTAGCCCATTACGCCACAGCGCCAGCCCCGATTCTTTTAAATTAAGCTTTATTTTGAGATACTGATAGAACCATATGCAGTTATAAGAAGTAATACACAGGGGCCGGCGCCATGGCTCATTTGGTTAATCCTCCGCCTGCGGTGCCGGCATCCCATATGGGCACCGGTTCTAGTACCAGCTGCCCCTCTTCCAGTCCAGCTCTCTGCTGTGGCCCGGGAAGGCAGTGGAGGATGGCCCAAGTGGTTGGGCCCTGCACCCACATGGGAGACCAGGAGGAAGTACCTGGCTCCTGGCTTCGGATCGGTGCAGCGCCAGCCATAGCGGCCAATTGGGGGATGAACCAGCGGAAGGAAGACCTTTCTGTCTCTCTCTCTCACTGTCTATAACTCTGTCTAATAAATAATAATAATAAAAAAGTAATACACAAAGATCCCATATATTCTGCCCAGTTTCCCCCACTGGGCACTTCTTGTAAGGCTGTCACAGGGTCACTGCTGGTGTGTTGACATTGACGTGGTCCAGCTGCAGGACACTTCCTTACCACAGGGCCCCTCCCCTTGCCCTCCTAAAGCAGCATCAGCTTACCCCTCCTTGATCCTGGAACCACGCATGTGTTCTCCATTATTTTTTTCTCAAAGACGTATTTATTTGAAAGGCAGAGCAACCTAAAGAGAGAGTGAGACAGAGAAAGAGCTCTCCCATCCCCTGGTTCACTCCTCATGGCTGTCACCACTGGGCCAGGCTGAAGTCAGATTATAGCTCCATCCAGGTCTCTCACGTGGGCAGCAGGGGCCTGACTACGTGGGCCGTCACCCTGCTGTCTTCCCAGGCACAGTAGCAGGAAGCTGGATTGGAAGCGGAGCAGTGGGGACTCAGAGCCGGCACTGTGATACAGGATGTTGATGTCTCAGGCACCGGCCTAACCTGCATGCCACAAGACCGGCCCCCTGCTCTCCATCTCACAGCTTTGTCATTTCTAAAGTGTTGCATGAATGGAATCTTGTAGCATGTAACTTCTGGAGGGGTCGGCGCTTTCCACCTGCCCCCACTACATGGATATACAGCAGATTATTGATTGACCAGTCAAAGATTGTCTGGGTTGTTTGCAGTTTGCTGCTGGTGCAAGTAAACCTGATACTAGCACTTGTGTATGGTACGGGTTTTTGTGTGAGCGTCTGTCTTCCTTTCTCTGGGTGCATGACCCATGAATGTAGTTGCTGGGTCACACAAGAGCTGTGGGTTTGGATTTTTTGTGAGTCACCAAATTGTTTTCCAGAATGGCTGCACCATTTACCATTCCCACTAGGAACGTAGGCCTGACAGTTTTTCTGTGTCCTTGGCTAGCACTTGGCGTTACCACTGTTATTTATTGATTTTTTTTTTTTTTTGACAGGCAGAGTGGACAGTGAGAGAGAGAGACAGAGAGAAAGGTCTTCCTTTGCCGTTGGTTCACCCTCCAATGGCCGCCGCGGCTGGCGCGCTGCAGCCGGCGCACCGTGCTGATCCGATGGCAGGAGCCAGGAGCCAGGTGCTTTTCCTGGTCTCCCATGGGGTGCAGGGCCCAAGCACTTGGGCCATCCTCCACTGCACTCCCTGGCCACAGCAGAGAGCTGGCCTGGAAGAGGGGCAACCGGGATAGAATCCAGCGCCCCAACCGGGACTAGAACCTGGTGTGCCGGCGCTGCTAGGCAGAGGATTAGCCTAGTGAGCCGCGGCGCCGGCCCTATTGATTTATTTTGAAGGGCTGGGAGGGAGACAGCTTCCATCTGCTGGTTCACTTTCCAAGTACAGTTGACAGCCGAGGCGGGGCCAGGCTGGGGCCAGGCACTGGGAACTCATTCAGCCTTCAGCATGAGCAGTAGGGACCCGTGTACCTAGGGCACCAGCAGGGTTTGCATCAGCAGGAAGCTGGAATCAGACGCAGAGTCAGAACGTGAACCCAGGCGCTCTAATATGGGATGTGGGTAGACAAACAGTATTTTTTTTTTTTTTAAGATTTTATTTATTTGAGAGGTAGAGTTACAGACAGTGAGAGCCAGAGAGAGAGAGAAAAGTCTTCCATCCATTGGTTTATTCTCCAAATGGCTGCAATGGCCGGAGCTATGCTGATCTGAAGCTTGGAGCAAGGTGCTTCTGCCTGGTCCCCCACGAGGGTGCAGGGGCCCAAGCACTTGGGCCATCTTCCACTGCCTTCTCAGGCCACAGCAGAGAGCTAGATTAGAAGAGGAGCAGCTGGGACTAGAACCGGCGCCCATATGGGATGCTGGCACCACAGGCAGAAGATTAACCTGCGCCATGGCACCAGACATATTTAAGATTTTATTTATTTGAAAGAGTTAAGAGAGAGAGAGAGGTCTTCCATCCACTGTTTCACTCCCTAGATGGCCGCAATGGCCAGATCTGCACCATTCTGAAGCCAGGAGCCAGGAGCTTCTTCGAGGTCTCTCACATGGGTGCAGGGCCCAAGGACTTGGGCCATCTTCCATTGCTTTCCCAGGCCACAGCAGAGAGCTGATTTGGAAGAGGAGCGGCCAGGACTAGAACCGGCACCCACATGGAATGCCTGCGCTGCAGGAAGAGGATTAACCTAGTGCGCCACGGTGCTGGCCCCCTAACCTTGCTTATTGATATGTGTGCTCTTGGGGCTTGTGCTGTGGTGTAGTGGGTAAAGCCGCTGTTTGCAGTGCTGGCATCCCATACAGGCACCGGTTCAAGTCCCGGCTGCTCCATTTCCAATCCAGCTCTCTGCTGTGGCCTGGGAAAGCAATAGAAGATGGCCCAAGTCCTTGGGCCCCTGCTCCCGTATGGGAAACCCAGAAGAAGCTCTTGGCTCCTGGCTTCGGATCTGTTGCGGCCATTTGGAGAGTGAACCAGCAGATGGAAGATCTCTCTCTGCCTCTGCCTCTCTGTAACTCTGCCTTTCAAATAAATAAATAAATAAAGTCTGTCTTTAAAAAAAGCCCGCATGCTCCTGCTGGAAGCAGTTGTACCGGTTGTTTTTGTGCTCTATCACCTCAGTTAAGGATGTGACAGAGTGTGTATAGTTAAGCAGTGTTTGACACAGAGCCTGCCGTCGTATCTACTGTCTGAATTTAATGGAAAATCCGTCCCTCGGTGCACTGAATCGTTGCCTCTCTTCACAGTGCCCCGGCATCGGCAGCATGGCTACTGACTGGCTGGGCAGCATCGTGTCCATCAGCTGTGGCGAGAGCCTGGGTGTCTACCAGGGCAGAGTGTCCGCCGTGGATCAGGTCAGCCAGACGATTTCTCTCACGCGGCCTTTCCACAACGGGGTGAAGTGTCTTGTGCCCGAAGTCACCTTCAGGTGAGTGTCCCGACAGATCTCCCCTGCCTGGCCTGGTGTTCTGTTGAGTGGGAGGGGGTCTGGCTGCCAGAACCCCCTTCCCAGGGCCTTGTCAGGCGGGAGCGCCTGCGGTGTTGGGTCTTGACCTCAGCTGCCATCTGGTTCAGCTGCGACTCTGGCTTTCAGCTAACGATTAGGGGTTTGCGGAACTTTACTTAACTCTGTCAGTGTGCAGTAGTATTTAAATGGGTCAAATTCAGAGCAACTTTTTTTTTTCGTTTATGGTTTCTCAATTTTGTATTTGGGATCTTTGTTAGCTTTCTCCCCGTGTACATGTGCCTCTGTGTGTAGATTTGTGTCATGGTGTATCCCCAGTGCGTATTGTAACCTTGGCTGAAGCCCCCAGGGATGAGCAGGGCCTTTTCTCAGTATTTGCTGGTGAATCTCGACTGGACTTGTGCCTTCACTCGCCTGTGTTCACCGGTTTGGTGCAGGCAGGTCCTGTTTTTTTTCTTTTTTCTTTTTTTTTTTTTTAAAGATTTTGTTTATTTGAGAGGTAGAGTTACAGACAGAAGGAGAAACAGAGAGGTCTTCTTCCGTTGGTTCACTCCCCAGATGGCTGCAACAGCCGGAGCTGCACTGATCCAAAGCCAGGAGCCAGGTGCTCCTCCCTGGTCTCCCATGCAGGTGCAGGGTCCCAAGCACTTGGGCCACCCTCCACTGCCTTCCCAGGCCACAGCAGAGAGCTGGACTAGAAGAGGAGCAACCGGGACTAGAACCGGCACCTATATAGGATGCCGGTGCCGCAGGCGGAGGATTAGCCTACTGCACATGGTGTCTGCCCCAGATCCTGTTCTTACGTACCTGAAAAGGAGAGGGAGGCTGTGGGGTAGGAGCTTTCTTGATTTGCTGAGCACTCCCCTTCCCCATACCTGCCACACATAACCTCTCCCGTGGGTACACCCACTCCCACTGTGTGCAGGGCTGACCTTACATGGCTCTGCGTCTTCACCTCTAGCCTTTCTCCTGGCTCCTTTCTCCTGCATTCTCATTCCTGGGCTGCTCCCATGGTAACACTCTCTTTGCCCTGACCTGGCTTTGGCTGTCAGGTTTTGCCTGTCTATCCCCTTCCCTTTTTACCCACAGTCCTTTGCAGAGCAGAGCAGTCTGCCTTCACTCTCCAGCGCCTCCTGCCCTTGGCAGCTGCTAGCTGACTTTATCATCTTAGGGAGTAGCTGCTGTCAGGGTTGCAGCGCCCTAACCGCCCGCTTTAGTCTCGGTTCTAATCCTGTCTGAACGTACTTTTCCTTTTTAAAAAGGAGAGATAGATTCAATTATGAAAGGCAGACATTTAGATGGATCTCCCACCTGCTGGCTCATTAATCTAAATGCTCTCAATAGCTGGGGCTGTGTTGGGTGGAAGCCAAGACCAGGAACTCAGTCTGGGTCTCCCACATGAGCGGCAAGGACCTGCGTACATGAGCCATCACCTGCTGTCCCCTAAGGTGCACGTTAGCAGGAAGCTGGAATGGAGAATGGAGACGGCGCTCCAGTATGGCACCGCTGCATCACAAACAGTGTCTTTTTTTTTAAAAAAAGATTTGTTTTATTTGAAAGAGTTACACGGAGAGAGGAGAGGCAGAGAAAGAGAGGTCTTCCATCCATTGGTTCACTATCCAATTGGCCACAATGGCTGGAGGTGCGCCGATCCGAAGCCAGGAGCCAGGAGCTTCTTCAGGGTCTCCCACGTGGGTGCAGGGGCCCAAAGACTTGGGCCAAGTTCCACTACTTTCCCAGGCCATAGGAGAGAGCTGGATTGGAAGTGGAGCAGCTGGGTCTTGAACTGGCGCCCATATGGGATGCTGGTTCTTCAGGCCAGGGCGTTAACCTGCTGCGCCACAGTGCCAGCTCCAGCAGGCAGTGTCTTAAGCACTGTGCCAAGCGCCTGCCTCCTTAACTCTGAAGCACCCTCTCTGCAGTCTGTGCCATCACGTTGGGTTTTCTTTCCCTGTATTCTTTGTGTTCCTCTGTTCCTTTACATAGAGGCTTTTTATTTAAAGCTCTTTTTCTTCTTCTTTTTTTTTTTTAAGATTTATTTACTCATTTGAAACTCAGAGCACTCATCTGTTGGTCACTTCCCAGGTGGCCACAATGATCAGTGCTGGGCCAGGCTGGAGCCAGGCGCTCCATACGAGTCTCCATGTGGGTAGCAGGGGCTCAGGCACTTGGGCCATCCTCTGCTGCTTTCCCAGGTGCACTAGCAGAGAGCTGGATTGGAGCGGAGCAGCTGGGACGTGAACTAGCACCCACTTGGGAGGCTAGCGCTGTGGGCGGTGGCTTTACCCACTATGCCATAACACCAGCCCCAGACCACCTGTTAAGATTGGTGACTTCCTGTTCCGTCTTGGGTTCCTTCCTCTGTCTGTGTTCCTGGACAGTCTTGTAGGTGCCTCCTGTGTGTCAGCAAGGGCTCAGCACAGCCCCTGTCGGAGCTCGAGACGCTCTGTCCCTGGTCACTTCCACCTGGAAATACGCAGGGTAGCTGGACTTCAGTTTTCTGAGCTGAACTCATCATGCTTAACTGTAGATTTCTCCTTCCAAAGGTCTGCCTTTCACCCAAGTTAGAATTTCGGAGTCATAGTAGACTCGTCCTCTTTAATCCTCACGTTTAGGTGGTTGCTGAATCCTGTGAAAATGCCGTGTTGCCCATTCTCCCGTCTCCTTGTCGCTCACCTGGTTCATCTCCTCTTTCTTGCTTGGTCTCCTTAGTGCCTCTGCCTCTAGTTTCTCTGTCTCACTATAGCCGGTGGGAGGAGAAACCCAGCGAGATCCTGTCTGGTCCCTGGTTGTCCCTGCAGCCTCGTTCCTGAGAGCCATGCGTCCTCCCTTTGAGTGACACGGTCACGGTCACAGTTCCTCCCATGGCCATGTTTGCAGTCTCTGCCTGAGAAACCTTTCTCCCCCGTTGTCTGCTTGGCCAGCTCCATCCCCTCACCCCCGCCCAGACTGAGCTCACGTGTTGCCTCCACCTCCCCAGCTGACTTCAGTGTTTTACTTCTGGTTCTGTGGTCCCTGAGCACACTCTGCCATAGCCCGTTCTGCTTTTGATTGATGTGTTGAGTCTTCTCCCCTGACCCGACTGTGAGCAAGCGCCTTGTGGGTGCACAGTGGTTTTCATCTCAGTAGCCTGTTCCTAGCCCAGGGCTCACCATGTAGCCGTGAGTGCTCTCTGTATGCCTGTTGGTGAGCAAGGGAATGAATGTTACTGGGACAAGCCAGTGTCTCTCTCTCTCTCTCTCTTTTTTTTTTTTTTTTTTTTTTAAGATTTATTTAAAGGCAGATTTACAGAGAGGCCAAGGCAGAAACAGAAATCTTCCATCCACTGGTTCACTCCCCAAATGGCTGCAGCAAATGGCTGGAGCTGGGCTGATCCGAAGCCAGGAGCTTCTTCAGGTCTCCCACGTGGGAGCAGGGGCCCAAGCACTTGGGCTATCTTCTATTGCTTTCCCAGGCCACAGCAGAGAGCTGGATCAGAAGAGGAGCAGCCAGGACTCGAAACGGCGCCCATATGGGATGCTGGCGCTGCAGGTGGCAGCTTTACCCGCTGTGCCACAGTGCCGGCTCTGCCAGTGTCTCTTGAGAGACCAGTGCCGTGCCGGCTGAGTGTTCCTAGCTGAGCCCTGTCTCCTCTCCTAGTGCGTCAGAACCCGCTGCACAGCAGTCCTGACCAGTGGGGCCTTTTGTTTCTTACCACGATTAGAATTCTGAGACTTGGATCCTCTTGTTTATTTCAGGGCAGGTGACATTACAGAATTAAAAATTCTGGAGATACCAGGTCTTGGAGAGAGCCAGAATTCTGGAGACCTTCATCAGCCAGAATTAGGTCCCTCTGGTGTGGGGTACCAAGTGGGCATCAACCAGAACGGCACAGGCAAGCTGGTCAAGAAGCCGACCTCTTCCAGCAGTGCCCCCCAGACCATCCCCAGAAGGACAGACATGAGGAGCCAGGACGCCACTGTCTCGCCCCAGCAGCACTGCTCCAGGAGCTACGTGGACAGGCACGTGGAATCCCTGAGCCAGTCCAAGAGTTTCCGGCGCCGGCACAACTCCTGTAAGTAGGGCCGAGTTGCTCTTTCTCCTTAATCAGACGCTCTAGGGCTCTGCTCTCCCTGCTGCTCTCTGACAGGGCCTTTATTGTTCTACTGGAAAGGGAGCTGGCAGAGCCTCACAGAACACAGCGTGGTTCTCTCACTGCAGATGTTACGGGGAAGGAAATAAGCTGTTCAAGACAAGCGCGAGCTTCCCGGCCCTGCCCCCGCGTCACCTCCCTCCTCGGGAGCTGTCAGATGTGCCCAGAGTCCACCGAGACTTGGCCGTGGTGGGCCAGGTCTGAGCTGAAGTGCACGCGGGCTGTTGAGATTCTGGAGTGGATTGGCTGGGTCCTCAGAGGAGAGGAGGCGCCTGGCCCCACATCTCTGTGATCCCTTGTCTGACACACTGACAATTTAAAATGTCCTGGGCTAGGCATTTGGCCCATCACTGAAGACGCTGCTTGGGACATCTGCATCCCATGTCCCAGTGCTTGGGTGTGACCCCCAGCTCTGTTCCTGATTCAGCTTCCCACTGATTGCACCTTGGGAGGCAGCAGGTGATGTCTCAACTACTTGTGTCTTTACATTTATGTGGGAGACTTGGATTAAAAAAAAATTGTTTGAAAGGCAGAGGGGGCCGGCATTGTGGCATAATGGGTTAAACTGCTACTTGAAACTCCAGCATCCCATAAGGGTGGAGTTGGAGTCCTGGCTGCTCCACTTCTGACCCAGCTCCCTGCGAATGTGTCTGGGAGGGAGTGGAGGACGGCCCGAGTGCTTTGGCCCCTCCACCATGTGAAGACCCAGATGAAGCACCTGGTTACTCATTTCAGCCTGGTTCAGCCCCAGTGGTTGTGGCCATTCGGGGAGTGAACCAGTGGATGGAAGGTTTCTGTCTCTGCTGCTTCTCTTCTGTAACTATGCCTTTCAAGTAAATAAAATAAATCCTTTTTTTTTTTTTTTTTTTTTTTTTGACAGGTAGAGTTATAGACAGAGAGAAAGGTCTTCCTTCCGTTGGTTCATCTGCCAAATGGCTGCTACAGCCAGAACTGCACTGATCCGAAGCCAGGAGCCAGGTGCTTCTTCCCGGTCTTCCATGCGCGTGCAGGGCCCAAGCACTTGGGCCATCCTCCACTGCACTCCCTGGCCACAGCAGAGAGCTGGCCTGGAAGAGGAGCAGCTGGGACTAGAACCGGCGCCCATATTGGATGTTGGCGCCACAGGCAGAGGATTAACCAAGTGAGCCACAGCGCTGGCCAATAAAATAAATCTTAAAAAAAATGAAAGCCAGAGAGAGAGAGGGAGAGACCAGTCTTTTATTTGCTGGGTCACTCCCCAAATGGCCACAACAGCCAGGTCTGGGCCAGGATAATCCCAGAAGCCAAGAATTCCATCCAGGTCTTAACACATACCTGGAAGGGGCCCAAGCATGTGAGCCATCTGCTTCTGCCTTCCCAAGTACATTAGCAGGGAGCTGGAGCGGAAGCAGAACAACTGGTATTTGTACCAGCCCTCTGATAGGGGATGGTGGCATTACAAGCAGGAACATAGCAACACTGCCACAGTGCCACCCCCAGAGACCTGAGTTGAGTTCCTGTCTCTCACTTTTAGCCTGGCCCAGCCCAGGTTATTGTGAACATTTGGGGAATGAACCAGTAAATGGGTGATCTGTTTGTCTTTCTCTCTCTGCCTTTTAAATAAATAAATAAATTTTTTTTTAAAAAGAGACCAGTGGGGCTGGCGCTGTGGCATAGTGGGTAAAGCCAACGTCTGCAGGGCCAGCATCCCATATGGGCGCCTGTTCATGTCCCGGCTGCTCCACTTCTCATCCAGCTCTCTGCTGTGGCCTGGGAAAGTAGTAAAAGACGGCCCAAGTCCTTGGGCCCCTGCACCTGCGAGGGAGACCCGGAAGAAGCTCCTGGCTCCTGGCTTTGGATTGACACAGCTCCGGCCGTTGTGATCAATTGGGGAATGACCCAGCAGATGGAAGACCTCTCTCTCACTCTCTCTGCCTCTCCTGTCTTCATACAACTCTGCCTTTCAAGTAAATAAATAAATAAATATTAAAAAGGGGAGGGGGAGGGTGACCAGCGTTGTGGCATAGCAGGTTAAGCCTCCACCTGCAGATCGGGCATCCCATATGGGCACCAGTTCGAGACCTGGCTGTTCCACTTCCCACCAGCTCCCTGCTAATGTGCTTGGGAAAGCAGCGAAAGGTCACCTAAGTGCTTGGGCCCCTGCACCCATGTGGGACACCCAGAAGAAGCTCTGGACTCCTGGCTTCAGCCTGGCCCAGCCCCAGATGTTGCAGCTATCTGGGGAGTGAACCAGCAGATGGAAGATTGTTCTCCCTCCCCCTCCCCCTCCCCCCTTCTCCCCTCTAATGCTGCCTTTCAAATAATTTTTTTTTTTAGAAGTAAGTTAATATTTCCTAACGTCCCATCCCTACTGGCACAGGAAGGAGAATGGGCACTGATGCCAAGTTTTAGCAGATCATTGAATGCCGTTGGCTGATTATAGAATTTTTTTTAAAGATCTATTTATTTATTTGAAAGGCAGAGTTGGAGGCAGAAGCAGAGAGAGGGAGGTCCTCCTTCTGATGGTTCACTCCCCAAATGGCTGCAACGGCTGGAGCTGAACTGATCTGAAGTCAGGAGCCTCCTCCAGGTCCCCCACGTGGGTGCAGGGGCCCAAGCACCTGGGCCATCTTCCACTGCCTTCCCAGGCCACAGCAGAGAGCAGGATCAGAAGAGGAGCAGCCAGGACTCAAACAGGCACTCGTATGGCATGCTGGCACTGCAGGCGGCAGCTTTACCCGCTACGCCACAACACAGGCTCCTGATTATAGAATGTTGAATCACTAGAACTTGCTGCATTCTTTAACAAAATCACTAGAGTAATAATATAGTGAATCAAATAGATTGATCTGTTATGCTCCTTAATGTGAATTAATGAATATTTCTGTTAAAAATTACTTCTAAATGACATACTGTTCCAGTTTTTGGAATCTCTGGGTTTATGGTCAGAGATGGTGACAGAATATATTAAGAATTCTGGGGCCGGTGCTGTGGCTCACTTGGTTAATCTTCCCCCTGCGGCGCTGGCATCCCATATGGGCGCCAGGTTCTAGTCCCGGTTGCTCCTTTTCCAGTCCAGCTCTCTGCTGTGGCTTGGGAGTGCAGTGGAGGATGGCCCAAGTGCTTGGGCCCTGCACCCGCATGGGAGACCAGGAGGAAGCACCTGGCTCCTGGCTTCAGATCTGCACAGGGCCGACTGTGGTGGCCATTTGGGGAGTGAACCAACGAAAGGAAGACCTTTCTGTCTCTCTCTCTCACTGTCTGTAACTCTACCTGTCAAATAAAAAAAATTCTAAGTGAATATTCCTTTTTTTTTTTTTTTAATTTTATTTATTTGAGAGGTAGAGTTACAGACAATGAGAAGGAGAGACAGAGAGAAAGGTCTTCCATCCGCTGGTTCACTCCCCAAATGGCCACAATGGCTGGAGCTGCGCCAATCTGAAGCCAGGAGCCAGGAGCTTCTCTGGGTCTCCCACGCGGGTGCAGGGGCCCAAGCACTTGGGCCATCTTCTGCTGCTTTCCCAGGCCACAGCAGAGAGCTGGATCTGAAGAGGAGCAGCTGGGACTGACTTTTGACGTTGTCCTTTGTCACCTGGCAGTGTGTGTCAGGTCTGTCCTCTGTGAAGTTGCTGTCCCCCACTTTTGTGCTGTGCCCTTTGTCACCTGGCAGTGTGTGTCAGCTCTGTCCTCTGTGAAGTTGCTGTCCCCCACTTTTGTGCTGTGCCCTTTGTCACCTGGCAGTGTGTGTCAGCTCTGTCCTCTGTGAAGTTGCTGTCCCCCACTTTTGTGCTGTGCCCTTTGGGAGGAGGAGCTCTGCAGGCCACACCCAGGGAGCAGGAGGCTGCGCCATCTCCTGAGGGCACAGGAGCCACCTGGGGCCCATGGACTCCTGCACCAGAGGTGTGTGTCTTCCCCTGTTTATGACAGTAATGGATTCAGGGGCTCTTCATGCCTGCCTTTGGTTGGATGCTACGCTACTTTGGTGCTCAGATTGTTTCGGCTTTGGCCATGAGAAGTTCTCCATCATGGTGGGATTTTCCCTGCTTCCTTCCCTTCTTTCCTTGCACTGCCAAGATGCTTGAGGCGTGTCCTACTTCCTGCCCCAGCTTTTAGTTAGCCGTCTCTCCACCAAGCCCTGTTCTCTTTTATTGAAGGGGTGGGCGTCTGGTGCAGCAGTTAAGACACAGCTTGGGGATGCCTGCATGGGATGGGTGCGTGCTTAGGACCGAGTCCCTGCTCCTGTTTTCCTCTCCAGCTTCCTGTACGTGTGCACCCCGGGAGGTGGCAGGTGGTGACTCTGGTGCTCTGGTTCCTCCAGCAATGGGGAAGGCCTGTGTTGAATTCTGGGTTCATAGCTTTGGCCTGTCCCAGCCCAGCTGTTGCAGGCATTTAGGGACTGAACCATTGGATGGAAGATCTGTCTGTCTTCCTGCCTGTTTCTGCCTTTCAAATAGATAAAAATCAAAAAAAAATAGTAATATTAGAAACCAGCATGTGGCCACTAGGTATGCTTGTTCCCGGGAGTCACCTGTGCGGGTGACAGCAGAGAAATGTAAGTCCGTATACTTAACCAGTGTGTAGACACATGTCCACCAGTACTTATGTCATCGTCTGTCTCAGCCCACTTTGTTGCGTAACAGAATACCTGAGGCTGAGCCCTTTATACAAGAGACTCACTTAGCTCACAGTTCTGAAGGCTCGAGTCCAACATCAGGTGGCCCCATCTCCTCAGCCTCTGCTGCAGGCTGCCAGCTGTGCCACAGCACGGCAGAGGGGCGGGAAGGGAGACGCGGTATGCGGAGGAGAGTCCACAGCGCATCGGGTGGCCTTGTGTTCCAGCAAGCTGTGCTCCCCTGAGAACTAACTCACGCAGCAGGACCAGCATTAACCCCCTCGAGGACTAAAGCCTCATGACTTAATTATCTTAAGCCACCTCTTTTTTTTTGACAGGCAGAGTGGACAGTGAGAGAGAGAGACAGAGAAAAAAGTCTTCCTTTTTCCGTTGGTTCACCCTCTAGTGGCCACTGCGGCCGGCGCACAGCGCTGATCTGAAGGCAGGAGCCAGGTGCTTCTCCTGGTCTTCCATGCGGGTGCAGGGCCCAAGGACTTGGGCCATCCTCCACTGCCTTCCTGGGCCACAGCAGAGAGCTGGACTGGAAGAGGAGCAACCGCGACAGAATCCGGCGCCCCGACCGGGACTAGAACCTGGGGTGCCAGCGCCGCAGGTGGAGAATTAGCTTAGTGAGCCGCAGCACCGGCAAGGCCACCTCTTAAAGGCCTGCACACCACCTTCCTGGGGATTAAGCTGCCAGCCCATAATCCTCTGGGGACACACTCAGCCCAGGTCTGCACCATAGCGTTGTGTGTCCATGCCAAGCCAGATATGAGTTGGTGCTGATGTCTCCAGCTGATCCAGGCCGCCTGCTCTGGCCGCTGCCTCTTGCGTGTCTGATCTCCCACTGTCCCCAGCCATCTGTCACCCGTGTCAGTAATTGTTCAGTTCCTGGATATGTGTGCGTTGGTACCAGAATTATAAATATAGAGCAGTGCTTACATGCTACTTCTTTCACTTTTTTTTTTTTTTTTTAAAGATTTATTTGAGAGAGTTACACAGGGAGGGAGGGAGGGAGGAAGGAAGGGAATCTTCCATCCACGGTTTACTCCCCAGATGGCCGCAACGGCTGGAGCTCAGCTGATCTGAAGCCAGGAGCCAGGAGCCAGGAGCTTTTTTTGAGTCTCCCAAGGACTTGGACCATCTTCTGCTTTGCTAGGCCATAACAGCTGGATCAGAAGTGGAGCAGCCCGGACTCGAACCGGTGCCTGTATGGGATGCCAGCACTGCAGGCAGTGGCTTTACCCACTATGCCACAGCACCGGCCCTTCTCCTGTCTTCTTAAATGGTCCATTTCTGAGGCTTGGGTCTCTGGCCCATTTACTGACTTGCCTCATAAATTCATGATACAGGTAGACTGTTTCTCCACATTCAGCATTCCATCGTGTGCTCCCCTACCTCTTAAATGAGTTTTGAAAATGCATATACATTAGGGCTCGCTGTTTGGTGTGAAGTTCTGTGAGTTTTGACAAATGGGTAGTGGGTAGTGTTTTATATCTCCGTTACATCAGCATAGTTTCAGTGTCCTGACCGTCTCCTGTGCTTCACCCGTTCCACTCTCCCCGTCTTTCCTCCTCGCTTTCCTTCCTGCTGATCTTACCATCACGTAGTTCTGCCTCTTCCAGAATGTCCCATAATTAAAAGTATATGAGGAGGCCGGCGCTGTGGTGTAGTGGGTAAAGCCCGCCACCTGCAGTGCCGGCATCCCCATAGGGTCACTGGTTCGAGTCCCGGCTGTTCCACTTCTGATCCAGCTCCCTGCTGTGGCCTAGGAAAGCAGTGGAAGATGGTCCAAGTCCTTGGGCCCCTGCATTCCACGTGGGAGACCCGGAAAAAGCTCCTGGCTTCGGATCGGCGCAGCTCCGGCCATTACGGCCAATTGGGGAATGAACCAGTGGATGGAAGACTCTCTCTCTCTCTCTGCCTCTCCTTCTCTCTCTGTGTAACCCTGTCTTTCAAATAAATAATAAAATAAATAAACCTTAAAAAGGAAGAAAAAAGCATATAGGGTGGTATAGCTTTTTCAGACCAGGATCTGTCTCTTAGCAGTATGTGTATGTTTATCCATTTACCTATTGAAGGACATTTCGGTTGCTTAGTCTAGCTTTTGGTGATTGTTCGTAAAGTTGCTATAAACATTTGTGTCAGGTTTTGGGGTAGATAGAGTTTTCAGATCAGTTATACTGCCTTGGAAAGCAGTTGTTGAATGTTATGGTTGGGTGGTTGGTTCACTGGTTTCTCCCTCCCTTCCCTTCTCCTCCTCACTAACACACCTGTAGCACCTCTCTTGAAAGAATACAGTACCTTCAAAGCAAGTGATTTATTTGACCTTTCACAAGTCACTGGATACATTAACAGGTGTGGTCACTTTGAAAAGTCTACTGTAGCTGTTGCTTATTCTGCTTTTGCTATTAGATCAATTCCCTTTTCTTTTTGTAAATTTTTATTTATTTATTTGACAGGCAGAATTAGAGAGAAAGAGTTATGGACAGTGAGAGAGAGAGACAGAGAGAAAGGTCTTCCTTCCATTGGTTCACCCCCCAAATGGTCGCTACAGGCGGCGCTGCACCAATCCGAAGCCAGGAGCCAAGTGCTTCTTCCTGGTTTCCCATGCAGGTGCAGGGCCCAAGGACTTGGGCCATCCTCCACTGCTTTCCTGGGCCACAGCAGAGAGCTGGACAGGAAGAGGAGCCACCGGGACTAGTACCCAGTGCCCCGACCAGGACTAGAACCTGGGGTGCCGGTGCCGCAGGCAGAGGATTAGCCAAGTGAGCTACGGCGCCAGCCAATTCCCTTTTCATATGATTAACTGCACATGAATAAGGCAGAGATTGTGGGGCTGTAAAATATGTTATTCTCTTTAGGGAACTTTTTTTTAAAGAGATTTATTTTACTTATTTAAAAGAGTTAGAGGGGCCTTCCATTCTGGTTCATTTGCCAAATGGCCACAACAGCTGGAGCTGAGCTGATCTGAAGCCAGGAACCAGGCGCTTCCTCCACATCTCCCACGCGGGTGCAGGGGCCCAAAAACTTGGGCCATCCTCCGCTGCTTTCCCAGGCCATTAGCAAGGAGCTGAATGGGAAGTGGAGCAGCTGGGACTCGAACTGGTGCCCATATGGGATGCCTGTGCTGCAGGCCGAGGCTTTAACCTGCTGTGCCACAGAGCTAGCCCTATAGGGAATTTCTTTGAATCTAGATCAGAGTAGGCGATGTCTGTGATGTGGAATCTGATGGTGAGGAACTGGAACTGGTGTCCTGTAGGAGGTAGAGTCAGGGTTATTTTCTGTTTATTGAGCTTTGTGAGAGGGGTCAAAAGATCTGCCTTAGAACTTTCTCTTCTGATGGTGAGGCTAGTAGATTGTTGAAGATATATGAATAGACTCTCTCATTCTGTCTCTTAAGTGTTCCTTCAGGGTTAATGAGAGCTGAGAACTCCAACAGTGATGGGAGAGATTTAGCACAACCCCTTCTTGGTGTTGGAGGTGGGGGTAGATCTAAAGAAGTTCCTGAGATGGGGAGTGTTGTGGTGTGGTGGGTTAAGCTGTGCTTGGGACACCCACATCCCCTTTCACAGTACCTGGTTCGAGTCCCAACTCCTCTGCTTCTGGTCCAGCTTCCTGCTACTAGGCCTAGCAAGGCAGCAAAAGATAGACCAAGTACTTGGGCCCCTGCCACCCATAAGGGAGACCTGGATGGAGTTCCCGGTTCCTGAATTTGGCCTGATCAGCCCAGGTACTACAGGCATTTGGATAGTGAACCAGCAGATGGAAGGAGCGTGTGTGTCTGTGTGCGTCTGTCTCATTCTGCTCAGAATGCTTGACAGATGGCTGAATGGAACTTTAGTTTCAGGTAGCAGAGGGAACCAGTTAAAGCTCGTCAAGGGTGCAGTTCTGATACAAATCCCACACCAGAGCTAAAAATGCTGATTCTTAGGGCAGTTAAAGGGCACTCTTTTTTTTTTTTTTTTTTTTTTTTTTGACAGGCAGAGTGGACAGAGAGAGAGAGAGAGAGAGAAAAAGGTCTTCCTTTGCTGTTGGTTCACCCTCCAATGGCTGCTGCGGCCGGCGCACTGCGCGGATCCGAAGCCAGGAGCCAGGTGCTTCTCCTGGTCTCCCATGCGGGTGCAGGGCCCAAGGACTTGGGACAGACTCCGGCGCCCCGACCGGGACTAGAACCTGGTGTGCCAGCGCCGCAGGCAGAGGATTAGCCTGTTGAGCCGCGGCGCTGGCCTAAAGGGCACTCCTTAATGAGTTCTCCACCGATGATCTTGAGCGGTCAAGCCGTTGAGTGATGGCTCTTCCCCTATTGAACATGGAAGCAGACAGCTGGCCTGTATTGAGTGCCTCTATACATAAGACAGATGTGCACAGGTGCAGCATTGCCTCTGCTTGGCCTCGTGTTCCGTTTTTCTTTTGGAGGTGGAGAGGATAAGGAAGTGGAATAGAACCTTTTAAGTTGAAAGATGTTGGATGTTACCTTGTTGTAGTATGGTTGGGCATTAGTGGTCAATGCAGTGTAACAGTTGCGCCATCATCTAAGTCAGAAGTTATTTTTTTATAGGTTTTCATGCTCCTGATGTTCTCCTGTTTTTGTTTGTTTGTTTGTTTGTTTAAGAATATTTATTTATTTGAAAGGCAGAGTTACAGAAAGAGATCTTCTGTCTGCTGGTTCATTCCTCAAATGGACACAGTGACCAGCACTGGACCTGGATAAAACCAGAAGCGTGGAACGCCATCTAGGTCTCCCATGTGGGTAGCAGGGTCCCAGGTATCTGGGCCATCGTCCACTGCTGTCCCATGTACTTCAGCAGGGAGCCGGATCCGAAGTGGAGCAGCTAGAGCTTGAACCGCTGCTCCTGTGGGAGGTAGCCACAACACCTGGCCTGCTCTGGACTCGGTATACCTCACAGACTTGAAAGCCCAGGGCCGGGGATTTGGGAGTTAAAGAGGGCCCTGGGTATTCTCAGGCACTTTCCCACGGACTCTGTTGTGTCTGGCACGGAAAGTGTTTGCGGTTTGACCTTCAGGTACCCTTTCACGTGCCAAGTGCAGGACAAAGTTCCCCTTTACAATATGTGTGTGACAAAACCCAATAAATAAGTGGCACTGAAGGTTACATAGCAATGGGTTTGTTACAGGTTGTCCTGGCCTCTGTGCCAAAAGCTGGCAGAGAAGTGGCACGGGAGGGCGGCCAGCCGCCAGTCCTAATGGGCGCTTGGCTCTGCCATTGAAAGGGGCGGACATCTGGGTCTCACTGTTTATCTTCTCCACGGGAAGTGCCTTGCTCGCCCTGTGGCCAAAGGCCAGTCTGCAGAGCAGACCTTTTGGGCTGAGTGAGCCAAGTACCGAGACACTTATGCACCCAGATATTCTCGTGCTTGTGTGCCAGCGTGAGGGAGGGAAGAAGGAGGCAGCCGGGCGGGGAGGCCGCCTGTCATTCATGGTATGTCCTCTTACTTCGTCGGGCCCACAGCGTCAGTGCTTCCTCTTGGACGGTAATGGCGTCTCCTGTCTGCTTCCTCTTCGTTGTTTGGAGCACACAGCTGGTGCTCAGTGTGTTTGTCGGTGGATGAATGCAGATCCTGCAGCTGGAGGAGCCAGACCGACCTGCAAACCCAGAGCCCTCTGTGGGCATTTGCAGAGCCTAGTGCCCAGCGTCGCCAGGGCAGGTTGAGGGCATCTCCCACTGCGGGTAGTTGGCCTTCACCGCTGACTGGACAGGAGGTTTACTCCAGCCCAGGTTATATGCTTTTCTCCATGCATTTCAGCAGCTCTTGCTCATGTGGCATGATACAATAAGCAGTCAGTCAAGCCAATTTTTTTTAAAGATTTTTTTAATTCATTTGAAAGAGTTACACAGTGAGAGGAGGAGAGGCAGGCAGACAGGTCTTCCATCCATTGGTTCACTCCCCAGTTGGTCGCAACGGCCGGAGCTGTGCTTCCTCTGGGTCTTCCCACATGGGTGCAGGGGCCCAAGCACTTGGGCCATCTTCTGCTGTTTTCCCAGGCCACAGCAGAGAGCTGGATCAGAAGTGGAGCAGCCAGAACTCAAACTGGCGCCCATATGTGATGCCAGCACTGCAGGCAGCAGCCTCATCCGTTCTGCCACGGCGCCGGCTCTGCCATTTGTTTTTAACTGAGCAGAGTGTTTTGTTTACACATTGCAGCCTCCCTCCACCCCCAGATACTCTGAACACTGCTACTGGTGTTGGCCTTGTGTCTTAGCCCTGAACAGGGACGGGGCGAGATGGCAGAGACGGTTTTCCAGAGAGCAGACTCTGGCCCTGGCTGACTGGTCCTCCCAGGGTCCCCGGGAGGTCTCAGCTGCCTGCAGAGTTGGGGTCTGAGGTGTCTTGGTTCTTTTGCTTTCTCCTCCAGCTGCTCTTGTACCTCTGGGATGTCTGTGTCCTTTCTCCTCTGAGCTCTATCCTTGCCCTGTCGCTGGCCCAGGAGCTGCTTCCTCCTCGTTCATCGCCTGCTGATCCTCACCCATTGTGCTTGGTCCGAGGAGTTCCTTGCGGTCCATCTTGGGCCTGACTGCGCTGCTGTCCTGGAGCCCTTGGCTCGTGCTCCCTCTCGCAGTATTGTTGACAGATTCACCTTCCTGTCTTTTACAGTCACAACAAACTTGGGGTGATTATTGATGACTTGCTTTCCTTGTCTTAGTTCACCTCAAGTTGCCCTTTCTCATATAACCTCTTTTTAGACTCTGAGTTTTGTATGTTTGTTTGATATTTGTTTTTTGAACATGGCTGTTTTTATTTGTTTTTAAGTTTTATTTTTAAGATATTTATTTTTTTGAGAGGCAGAGTTAGAGATAGAGAGGGAAAGACAGAGAGAAAGGTCCTCCAGTCCACCTGTTCACTCCCTAAGTGGCTGCAACAGCTGGAGCTGGGTTGATCTGAAGCCAGGAGCTTCCTCTGGGACTCCCACATGGGTGCAGGGACCCAGTACTTGGGCCATCTTCTGCTTTCCGAGGCCTGGGTCAGAAGAGGAGCAGCCAGGAATAGAACCGGCACCCATGTGGCATGCTGGTGCAGGAGACTTAGCCCGCTACGCCACAGCACCGGCCCCTGTTTTATTTCTTAATTCAGTAGAGCTTTGTGCACTTGGTGGGGACAGGCGCAGGATGGGGTGACAGGTGTGAGTGACTTGGTTCCTGCTCTCTGCTGGCTTGTAGAACTCTGGGGGCCTTAGAACACGGAATAACCCTGGAGCCCAGTGGACGGTGCCAGGTCGGTGTGAAGTTACTGTCTATGAGGTAGGCAGTGCAGTGAGTGGTAGTTTAGGAGCCCATGGCAGTGGGGATCTGTGTGCTGCAGTCCCTGTGGTGTGGTCTGTAAATTTCAGTGGCCAAAATGGTAAGGAGATTCCAGTATATTCAGAGTTGTCCACTGCAGGCATGGGGCGCTCAGGCGTCAGCTCAGTTCTCCAGGTCTCCTGTGTGTGTTGCTCGTGTTCGATGACAGGAACACAGAAAGCAGCGCTGGGAAGAGTTTGAGGTGTCAGAATGTGAGACTCGAAGAAGAGGCTTCCCAGAACCGGTGCCCGTGCCTGAGCGGGAGCAGTGAGCTGCTTATGGCCGTGCGCACCCGAGAGAGGCCAGAGACAGCAGCCAGCGCCAGGCAGCTCTGGGAGGGGCAGCAAGCACGCGAGAGCGGCTCTTCCTCCGCTTTCCTTCCGTCCTTGTTGTGCTGCCGGAGCTGGGCCCTGACAGGAAGCCAGCTCCTAAGGGAGGAAGTTGTGTGTGGAGCCCAGCCTCAGCGTCGCAGGGAAAGTGTGGAGCTGAGAGGCAGTAGCGGGAGCGGCGCACTGAGCCTTCCATTTGTTTGTCTGGAGCGGGGAGGGGTTTTCACTTGCTGGTTCACTCCTTGAATGCCTGCAGTAGTCAGGGCTGAGGCAGGCTGACGCCAGGAGCCAGGGACTCCATCTGGGTCTGTCACATAGGTGACGGGGACCCAAGTACTTGGGCCATCGTCCACTGCCTCCCAGGAGGGTGCACTAGCAGGAAGCAAGATTGAGAGAAAAGGCAGGACTGCATCCCAGGGACCTTATAGGTCATGCCAGCGTT
This sequence comes from Oryctolagus cuniculus, assembly GCF_964237555.1. Classification (NCBI taxonomy): domain Eukaryota; kingdom Metazoa; phylum Chordata; class Mammalia; order Lagomorpha; family Leporidae; genus Oryctolagus; species Oryctolagus cuniculus. The sequence goes on from NC_091443.1 coordinate 109,075,045, forward strand.
CCACACGGCTGCTGGCTGCTTCACCCCTGCACCACAGTGCCTGCCCAGAGACGCCGAATGCTTTGAGTGAAACCCTCGAAGCCCTGGTCTCTGCTTCTGTGGACTTTGCTGGCTGGTTGTTACTGTCGCTGACAGGAAGGCGTGCGCTGAGAGGCGTGAATGGAGCAGCCCAGCCGACTCTGAAAGGGCTTTGCAGGCCCAAGGTCTCAGTGTCCAATACGTGACGTGGCCTTTTAGCACAGACATGCTCAAGTGGTACGGAAGCAGATCAGCGTGTCTGTCTCAGCAAAACTATTCAGAGCGGGAGGCAGTGGAGCTGGCCTGGGTAGGGCAGTTCATTCTGGTGCAAAAAGGTATTTTGAAATCCATGTGTATAGTTTTCTCATCATATGCTTTTTCCATGAACTTTTTTATGAACTCTCATGTATAGATTTTTCAGAGGTTTTTTTTTTTTTCCCTGAAAGGCAGAGGTAGAGGGAGAGAGAGAGGTCTTCTGTCTGCTGGTTCACTCCCTAAATGGCCACAATGGCTGGAGCTAGGCTAGACTGCAGCCAGGAGCCAGGAGCCTCTTCTGGGTCTCCCACATGGGCGCAGGGGACCCAAGTACTTTAGCCATTTTCCACTACTTTCCCAGGTGCGTCAGCAGGGAGCTGGATCAGAAGTGGAGCGAGGGATGCCTGTGTTGCAGGAGGCAGTGTGACCCACTGTGCCACAGTGCTGGCCCTGACGACATGCATAGATTTCAAAAATGTGTTTTTTTTTTTTTCCAAAATTTCTTTTTTTTTTCTTTTCTTTCTTTCTTTCTTTCTTTTTTTTTTTTTTTTTTTTTTTTTTTTTTTGGACAGGCAGAGTGGACAGTGAGAGAGAGAGACAGAGAGAAAGGTCTTCCTTTTGCCGTTGGTTCACCCTCCAATGGCCGCCGCTGCAGCCGGCGCACCGCGCTGATCCGATGGCAGGAGCCAGGATCCAGGTGCTTCCCCTGGTCTCCCATGGGGTGCAGGGCCCAAGCACCTGGGCCATCCTCCACTGCACTCCCTGGCCATAGCAGAGAGCTGCCCTGGAAGAGGGGCAACCGGGACAGAATCTGGCGCCCCGACCGGGACTAGAACCCGGTGTGCCGGCGCCGCAAGGTGGAGGATTAGCCTAGTGAGCCACGGCGCCGGCCTCAAAAATGTTTTACACCAAAATAAACTTTTACATTTTTTAAAGATTTATTTATTTGAAAGGCAGAATTACAGAGAGGCAGAGAGAGAGGAATCTTCCATCTGTTGGTCACTCCCCAGATGGCTGCAACGTCCAGAGCTGAGCTGATCTGAAGTCGGGAGCCAGGAGCTTCCTCTGGGTCTTCCATGTGTGGGTGCAGGGGCCCAAGCACTTGGACCATCCTCTACTGCTTTCCCAGGCCATAGCAGAGAGCTGGATCAGAAGTGGAGCAGCGGGCCTGGAACCGGCGCCCACATGGGATGCCGGCACTGCAGGCGGCGGCTCTGCCTGCTACACCACAGTGCTGGCCCGCAGAATAAGCTTGTCTTGCTGATGCTGATTGATGCCCACAACGTTCAGGGGCTCCGCCTCATCCACGTGGCGTGAAGTCTGTGTGGACTCATACCTGCTGTCCGGGGTGGCCGTCTTCACAGCAGGTTGGAGTAACCATGCAGTGCTCTCCCCTTGCCTGCATGCTTTGATGGCCCGTGTTCTTTTTTTTTTTTTTACAGGCAGAGTGGACAGTGTGAGAGAGAGAGAGAAAGGCTCTTCCTTTGCCGTTGGTTCACCTTCCAATGGCCGCCGCGGCTGGCGCGCTGCGGCCTGCACACCGCACTGATCCAATGGCAGGAGCCAGGTGCTTCTCCTGGTCTCCCATGGGGTGCAGGGCCCAAGCACTTGGGCCATCCTCCACTGCACTCCCTGGCCACAGCAGAGGGCTGGCCTGGAAGAGGGGCAACCGGGACAGAATCTGGCGCCCCGACCGGGACTATAACCTGGTGTGCCGGTGCCGCAAGGCGGAGGATTAGCCTAGTGAGCCGCGGCGCCAGCCAATGGCCCGTGTTCTTCTGACCTGTTGTCCTTTCCCATTCCCAGTGCAGCTGTGCCCTCTCATCCACATCTCTGGCGTTGCATGCAAGCTTAGGATTTGAATCACGTCCTGTCACCACTGTTGGCATACACTGTCGTTCTCCTCCGTGCTGAGCAGTGTACCTTGGTTGTGTGCCATGAGCTGTCACTAAGCACTTTAGCAGATGACGAAATGGACTTTAACCCAGGCTCTGGCCAGCTTTGTAGTGTCTCTTAACCCAAGCTGTTGATGGTGTGTCAGCCACTCTTCCTCCCTCGTCATAATATTGATTTTTTTTGAGGGCGTTGTGGGAAGACTGCATCTTCTCTCTGCTGCACAGCCCCTTTCCATACCAGTATTTGTCCTCAGGAAGACTGGAGCACAGGAGGTTCTATTTGCATGGGAATTGATCTTGCGATGTCGGTTGGCAAGCTCTGTCTACTCACTCTAGCCTTGGGGTGGGGAGGGGTTGAGCAGTAAGGCTGGTGTGTGTGTGATGCATCTTGTGATTGCGTGACTGCTGCTTGCCTGTCTGAGCGACGCAGGAGGCCAGCCAGTGGAGAAGGAATGCCTTCATGGGCGTAGACACAGCGGAGGCTCGTGCGCACAGGGCTACTCTCAGGGTAGCCAGGTGCCATCAGAGCATGCATTTGGTTCAGGATTCTCTAGGAATGGTTGGCGTGGAGAATTCTCTGGGTACTTCTGCCATGGCTGCGGCAGTGGTTGTTGTCTGAGATGTGGTCGCCAGACACGGAGTGGGGCTGGGTGCCCGTGTTCACTGTGTCTGGATGTGGTCGCCACAGGGTTGGCTCAGTGCGGCCTGTGCCATTGTGTGCTGCTCAGAAACTGCTTACCTGGAAGAGAGACGACATGGGCCAGAGGGTCTGGACAGGGTTCTGCATCAGAATGCCGGTGTAGAGTTGTACACGTACGCTCGGGTCAGGGTCTGAAATCTCTGGTCTGAGCCAGAGATTCCTTCTTGCTGGGGTCAAGCCTGAGATCAGATTACCCTCATCCGTTTACGGGGAGGTCACTGTGGATTGAAGCCCAGAGGCAGAGGGTTCGGCCACCAAGTAGACTCGCCCTGTGGGCCCTGGCGCTGGGGTTTTGGGCCTTTATCCAGGGGCCTCTTTCTTGTAAGCAGCTGACAGACCTTCCGACTGGGAGTGCCTGCCCGTGAGGAGACTGCTCCGTGCATGCCCCTGCCCTTCCACGCTTCATGCTAACCGCCACTGCCAGCGTCCTCGTGGAGGCAGAGCCCATGGGGACTTCCTGGATTTCCTGGCTGACCACCTGCCCCACTGGGCGCTGACCACGGTCACTGTTTCCCTCCAGGGTCGTCCAGCAGCCGGCACCCAAACCAGGCAACTCCAAAGAAAAGCGGTTTAAAGAACGGGCAGATGAAGAGTAAAGACGACGAGTGCTTCGGGGACGACATCGAGGAGATCCCGGACACGGATTTTGACTTTGAGGGCAACCTGGCCCTCTTCGACAAGGCGGCCGTCTTCGAGGAGATCGAGACCTACGAGAGGCGCAGCGGCGCCCGTTCCCGGGGCCTCCCCAGCGAGAGGCCTGCACGGTACCGGCACGACGAGAACATCCTGGAGTCGGAGCCCATCGTGTACCGGCGGATCACCGTGCCCCACAGCGGGAGCAAGGAGTTCTACACGGGTGAGTGCGCCAGGCCCGTGCCTGCTGGCCCCCTGCCCTTTGCTCTCCTGCCTGGAACAGAAAGGCCCAGTTTCTGAGGCAAAATCTTGCTCTGGCTGTCAGCCAGCTGGGTGGGTGGCTCAGGGTCATCTGTCCAGGGGCTTGTGGCCAGCCCGGCACTGCTGCGCCGTGGAGGGGCAGCCTCTCCGCCTGTCTGGTGCCGTCCTCTGCTTACTGGGGGAAAGCGCGGGCTGACTGGGTTGAAGCAGGCAGGTCTGTGTTCACTTGGCTTCCCTGTTACTGCCCGATCATCTCACTGACGCTCCACTCTGTTCCTGGCCCTTGCTGGTGTGAAAGAGAGGGCCTTCGTAAAAGACTTTGTTCACTGTGCTGTCTCCTGCCAGCTGTGGCCATTGAGAGGTGTCAGTTCTAGTCTCTGTCCCTGAGAGCTGCGCCTTGGTGGGTAGTGGAGGGCGCCCCGTGTGACGATCACCATGTGTGGCAACCTCGTTGGGTTACCTCACTCATGGAAGTTTCTAGAACTTTTCTTCAGATGTTCACATCTGAAGCAGATGAAGGTAGCCATTAGGGAGGTGTCTGCCTCGTCTCAGCCCGGAACCCTTTTCCCTGAAACACGTTGTGAACTAGACTTCTTGGAGTCTGGGTTACTGAAGGATCCTGGGAGCTGAAGGGGAGGCCGTAGTCATTCTAGTAAGCAGAGAAGGAACTGAGTGTATGTTTGTTTTGGTTTGCTGTTTGGAGTGTAGGAAATAAAATCTTTTCCTATTATTCATTTGAAAGGCAGAGTGAGAGAGAGGGATAAACGGGGGGGGGGGGGGGCCTTGTCCATCTGCTGGTTCACTCCTCAAATGGCCCTCGTGCAGCCTGGATCTCCATCATGGTCTGTCACGTGGGTGGCAGGGACCCAAATACTTGGGCCATCCTCCACTACCTTCCCATTAGTAGGTGCACTAGTGGGGAGTTGGATCAGAAGTGGAGCACCTGGGACCTGAACCAGCACTGTGGTGTGGGATGCCGGGGTCGCAGTCAGTGGTTTAACCTGTGGTGCTCTAGAGCCAGCCCCGGGATAAAGTCTGGAATGCTGGTGGCTGTAGCAGGGAGAATTGTACTTGGAGGAAACGCGGGTCTGGCTTTTCTGTAGGCTGCAGTAGAGCGCTCTTGTGCCTGGCTTTGCTGGGTGTGGATGCTTCTGCGTGCCTTCCCCGGGAAGAAACAGGCAGGCTGCGGCCGAGACAGCCCCAGCTGGATCCCCTCCGCCTTCGCGGGCACTCTCGGGGCACACTCTCGTGGGCCTGTCCCCTGACGCGTGTCGTCTCCTTAAGCAGCAGCGCTGCAGCGACTTGATTTTACCCCTGTGTGAAGGCAGGCAGCCTCCCTGCGTCAGGCGTGATTTAAATGGCTGGTTTTCACCTTTCCAAGGCAGTTACCAGCCGTTAGGGCTGGTGCCACTGCCTGATCTGCCGACAGCCTGCTGCTTCGAGTGCCCTCACAAGGAAACCAGCTGCCCCTGCTGCCACTGGGTTGTCCCTGACGTGTCCACGCTGCAGGAGTTCCCGAGCCGCGGGCAGTCACGTCTGTGTGGAGTGCAGTAGCTGGAAGGCTGCGAACAGCAGTGAGGATCGGGAGAGGCTCTCGGTCTGACAGCCTGAGACATGTAGGCACAGAGGTGGAGACGCCCACTGCGCTGCTGCTTCCTGACCCCCACCCGACCCGCCCAGCTGCTTTTGGTTTTAGTAACAACTGAGCACTTCTTGTGAGGGAGGCAGTTTTCCTAGCGTTGCCGTCCATTGGCATACTCCCAAGTGCGAGTGCTGGGCCTTGGCCAACCGGTATGGCCGCGTGAGGTATACAGCACGCAGTTGCACTGAGCTGGAGCCGTCCGGTTTCGCCTGCTTCTTAACAGGTCAGGAGTGGAAACAGCCCTTTGCCAGGCAGCCCTGGTGAGCCGCTTCCCCTGCAGCTGGTTTCTGTCTCCGCAGACAGCCCTTGGGCAGTGCGCCGTGTGCCGTGGTGCCGTGGTGGGCAGGGCTCCGGTAGCACAGAGCTGGGTCTGCTGTCCAGATGTGAGGATCGGACAAGGACAAACACCCCAGGCCAGGGAGGGTTGGTGTTCGGTTGCGTGGTCCCCAGGTGGTTTTCTCATTTTACAGACGAGGGCAGAAAGGGAAAGTCTGCCTCAAACCCTCCCCGACCCCGTCTCCCCTTCTCTCTGGACGGTGGCGGCACCAGGGGAGGGAGAAGTGGGGGGAAGGGCAGCTTGGTAGCAGAGTAGCCTACAGTCTCCTGTGTCATGCTGACTTAGGAGGGGACCAGTTTAGGTCAGTGATTCTCGGGGGTGTCTGAATCGCTCCCCAGCGAGCCCTAGTAGCATCCGTGTCCGGGAACACCCAGTGCTTGGTTTGCTGCCCGTTGGTGGTGGCGTGGGCCAAGGTTCCGGCAGCTTGCTCCCCTTCCTGCCAGGTGGGGTCCGCAGTAGGTGGTGCCCGTGTTTTCCCTGCACTGTGTGGGTCAGGGCAGTGCTCATGGCGGAAAATGCGTTCAGGAAGCAGCTGAGTTCAGCCCTTGGTAACCCAGGCCTCCTTCTCTGCAAAGCCCCTTGGAGTCCATGGTAGGGCTGCCGTCCGCAGCAGCCACAGGTGGTCAGATGTTCCTCCAGCTCAAACCTGCCCGCTGCGTCATGGTGACCACCAGTCACCCCGGACTGACCAGGCCTGTCTGGGTCCTGATTGAAGACAGACTGTGCACACGGCTGAGTGTGTTGGGTGTGTGTAAAATGCTGGGTGTGCGTGAGGTCTCCAGAGAGCAGTCTCCACGCAGCGCTCAGAGTATTTGCCACGGGAAGACAGTCTTTGCCCGCAAGTTGTCCAGTGGACTGGGAGGTTGCCGGATGACTTCTGTGCCCAGGGACAAGTGTGCAGTCAGAGCTGGGGAGTGCCTGTGGCGGAGCCCAGCAGGCAGAGGAAGGGGATTCTCCTGGGTGGGCTTGGCAGGAGCCGGTGAGTGGTGTGAACAGAGGGCTCTGTGAGAGCTTGGTCCTAAGCTCGCTGGCCGGGATAGAAAGCAGCTCTGGACCACAGCACGGAGGGCCTTGTGTGCTCATCCTGTGCTTGTCCCACGGCCATGACAAACAGCTGAGGATTTTGGATGGGAAAGTTGGCAGAGCCCAGAGGAAGCAGGTGGTGGAGTTGCCGAGGTGAGGAGCTGTGAAGTCGGGGCTGGGGTGCGCCCAGTGGTGTGGGCGCTCCGTGCTAGTCAGTGAGACAGAATGCCAGCTTGCAGAGTTAGCAGTAAGTATTTGACCTCAGATGTGGACTGCAGGTGAGGTGGCCTTTCGCAGAATTCCTGCTGTGCGCCAGCAGGGGTGTGAATATGCAGACAGCGCCAGTGTGCACATTCAGAGGCCGCAGGAGGGGGCCAAAGGCCTGATTCCCAGGGTGGTGCTGAGCCCCGCCCCTGCTCTGCTGCATTTCCCTGACCTTTCGGAGGGGCGGGTCTGTTGCCCTCCGTGTGTTCTTGGCTGTGTTGACTTAGTGACTTGAACGCTGGTTCCCTGGGCTCTAGTGGTTCTAGTGAGCCCCTCCTTAGGGTGGACTTTCTCTTTCTAACCACTGCGGAGTCCTCTCAGCCCTCAGGTCCCTAGAAGCCCACATGGGGGGTGGCCGGGAGCCGTCTCAGCCTTGCCTGCAGGATGCCAGTCTGCTGAGACTTAGGGAGCAGCTTGCAAAGGAGGAGAGCCAGGACTAGGGCTTCCTGTCCTGTCTTGGAAAGAGCCTGTCAGAGCCTGAGGTGACAGCCCCGTGGGCCAAGCCACAGCTTGTCTGCCTCTGCCTGCTGGCTCGGCCCCGCCCCCGGGGCCAAGGGGTACACAGAAAGAATTCAAGAAGACATCCGGCTTCACACATGGAAGTGACCCCTGGGGCCTTGACCCTGCTGGGCGGGGCCTCCTTCAGCAGCCTCAGTGCACCCCCGGTTCCGCCTTCTCCAGCCATATACCTACCCGGTCCCTGCAGCCCCGCCCCGGCCCCCTGGCCTGTGCGGCCAGGTGAGAGAGTCCTGCCTGTACCCCTGACCCGAGTGCCATGGCTTTTCCCCAGCCAGTTTCTGAGGTCGTGTCCCTGTGGCCACCTCCTGTAGTGACTCGGTTGGTTCTGGGAGCCTCGGGTGCTAGCAGATGCCCTTGTGGAGGAAGAGGACTGTGAGCCTGGGCTCCAGTCACCAGTGGGCAGGTCTCGGGCCTGCCATGGTCACTGGCAGTCTTGACAGTCTTAGGGGTTTTGGGCGGAGCGGTGCTGTTCAGGCAGATTTCTTGGTTGGGCTCTTACCCCAGTCATGAGCTTCCCATGGGGAGTGCCTTGTAGCTAAAGCTTTAGGAGTTTAAGCTCCAACCAAGGGCTGAGGGCCTGCCGCCTGTGCACTGTGGTGTGGAGGGATGTTTTGTTCTGTTTTAGATTTGTTTATTCATTTGAAAGGCCAAGAGACAGATATTCTATCAGCTGGTTCACTCCCCCAGTGGCCGCAATGGCCAGGCCTAGGCCAGGCTGAATCCTGGAGCCTGAAACTCCATCTGGGGTCTCCCATGTGGGCAGAGGGGCCCAAGCACTTGGGCCATCCTCTGCTGCCTTCTCAGGCCATTAGCAGGAAGCTGGATCAGAAGCGGAGCAGCTGGGACTTGAACCCAAGTTCATGTGGGTACCAGTGTCACACATGGTGGCTTAAAGCCTGTGCCGCAACACTGGCCCCTGATAGAGGTTTTGATGAAGCTGCCGGTCGGTTTGGGGATGGTGCTGGTCTCTGCAGCGCCGGCTTTGCTGATAGAGGTGGGTTAATATCCCGAGTGGCAGAGGGGTCAAGTTCAGCTCAGCCCCTGTCAGATTCAGCACCTCCGAGCGGGTGACTCACCGTGCCCTCGCGGGCTTGGCTGTCCATTTCTCCCTGTGGAGTTGCTATTCAGATGCCAGGCGTGCAGTGTGGGGGCCACCTCTCCTCTTCCTTCGCAGGACTTCAAGCCTGGAGGGGACACAGGCGGCCGCTTCTCCTGTGTGAGTCCTGGCCGGAGACTCGACTCTGTCCTCTTCTGGGTCCAGATCCCTCCCTGCAGACCTGCCCCCAGCCGCTCCCACAGGTTCCCTCGCTCCTGACGTCAGCCCTGTGCGGTCTTCCTGCCCTGTGAGCTCACCTTGCACAACGCAAGCCAGGCCCTGCCCACTGCTCTACGCAGAGCCCTTAGGCTGGCCTCTGGCTCCAGGCAGGGACCTTACCATTGTCTCACGTCCCAGCCCCGGGGGAGCCCTTGCTGTGTGTGGGGTGTGTGTCCCGGGGGAGCCCTTGCTGTCTGTGGTCTTTGCACGCATCGAGCAGGTCGAGAGTGGGACCCCTCGGTCTGCACTTGCACCCTTTGCCCCTGTGCTCAGGTAATGGGTTCGGGCTGCCGGGCACTGTCTGGTGCTCCCGTGGGTCTGGTTTTGGGCCAGCAAGGTAGGGGCCCGTGCTGTGTTCTTCCTCTGCACACTGCTGTGGAGCACACTGGGAAACTCCTAACTCCTTTAGACTAGCGGCTGAAGGGGCCACACCTTGTGTGTGTGTGCAGGGGACCACTCTGTGTCGCCTGCACAGATCAGCCACACATACTCAGTGGGGCATGGATCGCACTGCACCACCACACTGTGGGAAACCTATACCAGACATCAGAGTGTCTAACACACAGCCTTCTGCGCTGCTGTCCTGTTGTCTCAGGGCTGCCTTTTTTTTTTTTTTTTTGTCAGACAGTGAGCGAGACAGAGAGAAAGGTCTTCTTCTTTTCGTTGGTTCACCCCCCAAATGGCCGCCACAGCCAGCACTGCACCGATCCGAAGCCAGGAGCCAGGTGCCTCCTCCTGGTCTCCCACGTGGGTGCAGGGGCCAAGGACCTGGGCCATCCTCCACTGCCTTCCCGGGCCACAGCAGAGAGCTGGCCTGGAAGAGGGGCAACTGGGACAGAATCCAGCGCCCCAACCGGGACTAGAACCCGGGGAGCTGGCGCCACAGGCGGAGGATTAGCCTAGTGAGCCGCGGCGCCGGCCAGGGCTGTATTTCCAATCAGCTGCTGTGCGTTGCAGGTGTTAAATATCTTTCTTTTAACATAGAAAAGTCCCACTGGCCTGGTTGTCTTTCTTGATCTTGTGGAGTCCAGGCCGGTTGACCTGCAGATTGTTCCTGGTTTGGTTTATGCGAACATGCCTTCAGGATTGGGGTGGGGCCCTGCAGGGCGTGTGCCCCGTCAGTCTGTCCCTGCCCAGGGCCGAGTCTGATTGCTGGGGAAGGCGCTGTCCACCAGCCCTCCGTGCTGCAGAGAGAGTTGTGCCCTGAGGACTGGTCAGCTGGCGGCTCACGTGCTCCCCCACCCCCGCCGGGTCCAGAACTCCTCCGGTGGAGGAATGAGGCGCAGGGTCAGTCAGGAGCACCCTAGCCACACCCACCTGGGTCCTGACAGGACGCCCAGAGCGGGCCTGGAGTCTGCCTGCGGGCGTCCTTCCTGTCCACTCCTGAGCCCCCACACGCTGAGGGCACTGGGGGGGGGGGCACCTGCGCACACGGAGCTTACAGGCTGGGGAGAGGAGGGGCGGCGGCAGTGTCTTCAGCCCAGGGGAGGGAGCAGCCGGCAGGCTGTGGGAAGAGGGCAGCCAGCAGGAAGCTGGGTGTTGGGGCAGGGAGTCTGGGACGTGGTGGGCGCAGGTGGTGAGGCCAAGGGCTGCACGAGGTGCCAGTGGTGTGACGGCGGCTCCTTCTTCAGGGATGCACTTGACACCTGGCTGCATTTGGGGTGACTGCAGCCGTGTTCACACGGCGGCCTGGGGCTGTGTGTGTGTGTACACTGCATCCAGGCTGTGTCCCACGAGGAACCCGGGTGGCAGTGCCTGCCACAGAGCACTGTGGATCCCTCCTGCTGGAGGTTGCGTCCCGTCCTCGGGGAGAAGAGGGGACACGCAGCCTTTCCTGCGGAGGGCCCTGTCCAGGGAGGACCGAGCTCCGTCAAAGCAGACACTTGGCAGGGAAGCCCCTGGGACAGAGAAAGGAGAGTGCGGGGAGGGGGAGGCGTGGGCCCCTCGGGAGGGGAGGCTGCAGGCAGTCTTCTCTCAGAGGGGACCCTGCCTTCCCCAATCTGGTCTCAGGACACTTTCGGGAGGGCCCCAGTTCCAGTGCGGACACTGGCAGGCTTTGCCCCTGCACTGCCAAGCGGGCTCCTGGCACTCTTCGTGGGAGCTGAGTGCACCCCTCTGCCTGTCTCCAAGAAGCCAGTCTGACTGGCCAGACTTGGTCAGTGTCTGCAAGGAATGCGTGTGGTGCTGGCCTGTTGCTCGCCGAGCAGCTGCCTTGTGCTCACACGGCATTCCCAGCCTTATCTTTCCCTCGGCTGCAGGAATACGCCGGCCACTGCCGTGCCTCGGCCCGGCCCAGATCAGCGAGGGTGTGCTCGGAGGCGGGCCCCCTTGACCGGCACGGGCAGTGCTGTGCCCTGACGTGGCTGTGGGGGGAAGGCTGGCTCAAAGTGCTGCTGCCTGCTGCGGGGGAGCGCTCAGCCGGAGACGGGCGGGGCGGGCCCAGGACTCGCTGCCCGGAGCCTGTGCAGGTGCGCCAGGCAGGACTGAGCGGACATGGGGCCGAGGGGGGCCCTGGCTTGTGGGACTGCACACAGGGCGCGGGAGGGGCAGGTGGGTACACAGGGTGTGGGAGGGGCAGGTGGGTGCACACAGGGTGTGGGAGGGGCAGGTGGTGCACACAGGGCGCGGGAGGGGCAGGTGGGTACACAGGGTGTGGGAGGGGCAGGTGGGTGCACACAGGGCGCGGGAGGGGCAGGTGGTGCACACAGGGCGCGGGAGGGGCAGGTGGGTGCACACAGGGCGTGGGAGGGGCAGGTGGTGTACACAGGGCGTGGGAGGGGCAGGTGGGTACACACAGGGCGCGGGAGGGGCAGGTGGGTGCACACAGGGCGCGGGAGGGGCAGGTGGGTACACACAGGGTGCGGGAGGGGCAGGTGGTGTACACAGGGCGCGGGAGGGGCAGGTGGTGTACACAGGGCGTGGGAGGGGCAGGTGGGTACACAGGGCGCGGGAGGGGCAGGTGGTGCACACAGGGTGCGGGAGGGGCAGGTGGTGTACACAGGGTGCGGGAGGGGCAGGTGGGTACACACAGGGCGTGGGAGGGGCAAGTGGGTACACAGGGCGCGGGAGGGGCAGGTGGTGTACACAGGGTGCGGGAGGGGCAGGTGGTGTACACACAGGGCGTGGGAGGGGCAGGTGGTGTACACACAGGGCACGGGAGGGGCAGGTGGTGTACACAGGGCGCGGGAGGGGCAGGTGGGTGCACACAGGGCGCGGGAGGGGCAGGTGGTGCACACAGGGCGCGGGAGGGGCAGGTGGGTGCACACAGGGCGCGGGAGGGGCAGGTGGTGTACACAGGGCGCGGGAGGGGCAGGTGGGTGCACACGGGGCGTGGGAGGGGCAGGTGGTGTACACGGGGCGCGGGAGGGGCAGGTGGGTACACACAGGGCGCGGGAGGGGCAGGTGGGTGCACACAGGGTGCGGGAGGGGCAGGTGGTGTACACAGGGTGCCTGAGGGGCAGGTGGTGTACACAGGGTGCGGGAGGGGCAGGTGGTGTACACAGGGTGCCTGAGGGGCAGGTGGTGTACACAGGGTGCGGGAGGGGCAGGTGGGTGCACACAGGGTGTGGGAGGGCAGGTGGTGCACACGGGGTGGGAGGAGCAGGTGGTGCACACAGGGTGTGGGAGGGCAGGTGGGTACACAGGGTGCGGGAGGGCAGGTGGGTGACTTGCCAGGCAGCTCGGGACTCTTGAGACCCGCGTCAGTCTTGCTCGCTGCTCTTGGGTTCTGTGCTCTGCTGACTTGTGCGTCTGAAGCAGGCCATGCACGTGGCTCTTTGAGCAGCTGTTCCACGGAACCGGGCTGCAGCCTCAGCACTGCCAGCTGCTGGGTCGCCGAGACGGGCCTTTCAGACGAGATGGGGCGCGTTCGGGGTGGTGTGGCCGTAGACGAGACTGGCCTTTCAGAGGCGCGGCGCCTCCGCCCAGAAGACAGCCGGCAGGATGGTGTGTGTTTGGGTGCACTGGGCGTTGTTTCTGTCCTTGTCTCGTGCATTATCCGGCCTTCCCCTGAGAACAGACCTGGTGCTGTGGCCGGGTCGATGACTTCCCTGAGCGTTTGTGCTTTGGAGTCAGGCCAGACCAGAAATGGCGCCAGGTCTGTGGGCCTTACGTGGGGTGTGCTCACCTCTGATAGCTGGAGCCGCAAGGGGGTCCCTGCATGGAGGGCCCCCCCGCCCCGTTGCTGAGGCCCGGTCTGTCCTCACCAGATGGAAACGGCTGGGTGTGGCCCAGTGTGACTTGCTCCTGAGCTGTGCCCCCCGGGGCGCCCTGGACAGCCCCTCCTGCTGCTGGGCCCTGCAGACCCCTGTGGGGACTCCGGCCGCTGTGGACTCGCTCTGAGCCAGGGGAGCCAGGTGCTCGCCATGCTGTTGCCTCAGACTGGGCCTTGCCCCGCCTCTGGAAAGGGGTCTTCATTGGCCTTAAATGAAAAACACAGCTGGTCTCCAGGTAGCTCGGATGTCCCCTCCGGTGTGTTCCTTCCTGTGGTGTGAGGGACAGACACAGGTTCTTTGAGGAAGCAAGTGGCCAGCTGGGTTTCTGCAGCAGAGGGGCCGACGGGGCCGTGGAGGTGGCAGGAAAGGCCCACGGCAGCACGGCCGCACCTGCTTCGGGAGAGGCGTGCCGTCTTGCAGGGGTCAGCAGGCCGCCCTCAGGCCTGTGCTGGCCCCCACCTGGCAGCGCCCTTTGCCTCCCGGCCCAGCTGTCGTGGGCTGAGGCTGAACTGCTGCTTGGGCTCCACAGGGGCGGAGCCTGCTGCATCCGGGGGGGGGGAGGGGAGGGCCGGGTGGTCTGAAGGTGTCGCCAGGTGCAGGATCCTGGGGAGAGGGCGCCCGTGTTGGGACCTGCTTCCCTGGAGTCTGCCCCCTCCCTCACCTCCTCCTGTGCTGCAGACTCTGGCCTGGTCGTCCCCAGCGTTTCCTACGAGCTGCACAAAAAGCTCCTGGCGGTGGCCGAGAAGCACGGACTGACCCTGGAGCGGAGGCTGGAGGTGACGGGCGTGTGCGCCAGTCAGATGGCACTGACCCTTCTCGGAGGACCCAACAGGTAGCACCTCTTGTCTGGCCGGGGCTGCATGGCGGGGCTGGGGTGTGCATTCAGACGCGCAGTTAGGGATCCCGAGTTAAATGTGTCACTGCTTCCAGGGCACCGAGGGCTGTTACCCACAAAACTGCACCCTGGGGTGCGTGCCCGCCGGCCTGTCTGCGGGGTGTATTTGGGAAGGGCATGGTTACAGAGCTCCCGTTTGGCTACACAGCATCTGCCACCTTGCCTTTGGAAGGCTGCTGAGTGACTGTCCCCGTTCCGCCCTAAGCAGGGACCTCCTGCCCGCCAGCCGGGTGCTGCCGGAGGCGACACAGTTGCAGGCTGACCCTGCACAGCTCGCTCGGCCTCTGAGAGCGGGCGGCTCTCCGCCTCGAATGGCAGGAGGCTGGAGGTGACCGCTTCTCCACGGCAGCTGCCGCCTCTGGTCACACCGGTGCGGCGCTGTGTGTCCGCTGCTGCGAGCTGCCCTCTGGTAGCCACGGCACCCGTGGAAACAGAAGCTGGTGCTCCGTGACGTGTGCTCAGGAGGGGGAACCTGGAGCGGCATGAGCACGGGGCAGCCGTCCTGAGTCGGGTGGGCTGAGCTGCGCTTGCGTGCCGGCCCCTGCCTCCCGTGGCGGGGCGCAGTCCAGCCCCAGCCCCTGCTGGAGCAGCTGCGAGTGGTGGCTGATGGCTCAGTGCTCGGCTTCCTGCCATTCACGTGGATGAGTTCTGGCTTCTGGCCCAAGCCTGGCCCAGCCCTGGCTGTTTCAGGCGTTTGGGGAGTGAACAGGGGATGGAAGACCTCTGTCTGCCCCCTTCCTTCTCTCTCCCTCCCTCTGCCTTTCAAATTAGTGACTCCCCGCCCCTAAAGCACGGTCTAAATCGGCACTGACTGGGAGTTAGAGTTGAGGAAAGGGAGGGTCAGTGCGGGCAGAGCCGGCCCAGGGGAGGTGAGGTTGAGCTGGGCTCCAGGAGACAGCTGTCAGGGCAGGGCCACTGAGTGCCAGTGAGCTGGGGAGAGCGGGCAGGTGCAGGCGCGCTGGGGCGGAGCATGAAGGCTGTGGGGGCGGGGGACTGTTGGCCAGGCGGGGTGCAGACCGAGTGAGCCACAGCAGGTACCCGTCCCGGCAGCAAGGTGGCATTGGGGTCACGTAGCCTGCAGGGGGGCCCAGGCCTTGTGAGCCGCGGCTGGGGTACCGGCGAGGCTGCAGCTGGCACTGCTTCCATTCCATTCTAGGTTGAACCCCAAAAACGTTCACCAGAGGCCCACGGTGGCGCTGCTGTGTGGGCCGCACGTGAAGGGGGCTCAGGGGATAAGCTGTGGCCGGCACCTGGCCAACCACGACGTGCAGGTCATCCTCTTCTTGCCCAACTTCGTCAAGATGCTGGAGTCCATCACCAACGAGCTGTCTCTCTTCAGCAAGACCCAGGGCCAGCAAGTGTCCAGCCTTAAAGGTGGGTGCGCCCTCTGCCCGGGCTGGGAGAGCTGCCGCTTCCTTGGCGGTCAGCTGGTCTGTTGGCGCCGCCCAGCGGCTGCTGGTGGAAAGGCAGCAATGTGTGGCCAGCCCTCTGGGGGAAGTGCCCTGTGCCACAGCCCTGCTTCCTGCTCTCACGGCTGCCGTGGACAGCTCCAGGCCCGTTGATTTCACGGGTACTTATGGAGTAGCCACTGCTGATGCCAGGGCTATGGCCACAGATGTTTAAAATCCATTCTTCCAGGGAGCTTCCGTCCTCTTACATCCTGGTCAGGAAGCAGGAATCCGTGACACATTCGGCCAGGTGGCAGGAGGAGTGTTGGGTGGGGGGCAGGAGTCCCCAGGGCCTAGGGTTTGGCTCTGCATGAGGAAGTGGCGGGACGAGACCCCCTGGCCGCCACAGTGCCGGACAGGAGCCTGCAGGAGTGCAGAGGTGTTAACAGGGACCTGGTGGGAGAGATGTGGGGAGGCGGCCCCGGGCTGTTTCCAAATCCATCTTGAAGATGGAGCCAGCAGACGGCGGGCTGAGGGGCTGGGATTCAGGATGGCTCCGTGGGTCATGGCCTGAGTCACCGAGGTGCTGTCTCAGCCGGGGCGGGGGCTGGGACCGGTGGGCTGTGCAGGTGGGGGCTTGCTGGCAGTGTGGATCTGGAGCCCCGGTGGACAGAAACATTGAGGCCGCGCTGAGATGCCCCCAGGGGAGGGTGGAGGAGTGGAAGGCCAGGCTGTGGGTGGAGAAATCGGGGAATCCAGGCCCGGCCGCGCGGGCTGGCAGGAGCGGTCAGTGCCGGAGGGGAGCTGCGGTCAGCTGTGGCTGCAGGGGGCACAGCTCAGAGTTGAGTGTGAGGAGCAGTCTGGGGGGCATCGTGGGGCAGGAGGACTGGAGGAAGGGTGTGGTCAAGCAGGACCAGTCCCGGGCAGGCCTCTGGGCGCACACGGGACTCCCTGCGGGGGCAGCTGAGGCGTCTCCAGGCCAGCCTTCCAAGGGCATGGGCGGTGCCTGGAGAGCAGGCGGTGCACTGCGGCCCTGTCAGCGGCGCTGTCTCCCTGCAGACCTCCCCAGCAGCCCCGTGGACCTGGTCATCAACTGTCTGGATTGCCCCGAGAGCGCCTTCCTGCGGGATCAGCCCTGGTACAAGGCCGCTGTGGCCTGGGCCAACCAGAACCGCGCGCCGGTGCTCAGCATAGACCCGCCCGTGCACGAGGTCGAACGGGGCATCGACGCCAAGTGGTCCCTGGCCCTCGGCCTGCCCCTGCCGCTGGGCGAGCACGCGGGCCGCGTCTACCTGTGCGACATCGGCATCCCCCAGCAGGTCTTCCAGGAGGTGGGCATCAGCTACCACTCGCCCTTTGGCTGCAAGTTTGTCATCCCCCTGCACTCCGCCTAGCGGCCCCGCCGCCCACCCGCCGCCGAACGCCTTAAGGATGGGAAGCTTCTGGGACCCTGTCCAGGTCTCTGGGGTTTGGAGCTGGCCCGCCTCGGCCAGGGCGTGTGGCCGCTCTGCGCCTGGCCCCTGTGCTGGGCCCTGTTTACAGACACGGGTAGCGGTCAGGCTGGGCTGGGCCCTGTACCCCTGTACCCCTGTCAGTGCTTGTGCTCTGCCTTCCCGCTCCTGGCCACACAGCCCCCCTCTGGCCAGGGAGCCGCCGCGTGGCCGCCACCCTCCCCTAGCCTCACCCCAGGTTTCCTGCTGAATCCCGCAGGACTTCCCCTCCTTCCCACTCCGGCTCTGAGAGGCAGGGGAGGGGTGGCATCCTGGGGCACCCGAGGGTGTTACTGTTGAACCACAGTGCCCGCCCACAGGCAGGGTGCAGCTTTCATGTTCAGTGTTGGGGAGGCCCCTGGGGGAGCCTGGTGCTGAGCCAGAGGAGGCTCCCTGGTGCTTCTGTCCTAGGCCGCCCCCTCCCTGCCCACGTGTGAGCCCATTTTGCCCTCCCGTCCCACAGCAGGGGGCACACCCCTGCCTGCGCTGCTCGCGGCTCCTCCAACCCCGTACAGCTGTCCGTGCCAGACAGGTGCCCTGTGTCGGAGGTTCTGGGGGAGCTGGCCGGAGGGGGCCTGTCCCGGACCCCTGCCCTGGAGCCCCAGCAAGACCCTTGGCAAAGGACGCGGCCTGAGAGGCTTGCTTCTGCCCTGTGCGGTCACTGGCTGTGGGTGGGAGTTCAGCTGTTTGCGCCTTTTCCCCGGGAACAGACCAGCAGGCAGGAGGGCGGGCCCCTCCTCTCCTCCCTCGTGAAGGTTCAGGCAGTGCCAAGGACTTGGCTTTGGGGCTGAGTGGCTCTCAGCCAGGCCGTGACCCTGGGGTGGGCAGCAGGTTCTGGCCTGTGGTGGACATGGCCTGGCTCAGGACTGCCCCCTGCAGGAAGCTGCCTCCTGAGGGGCACTGGGAGTGTGTCCAGCGTGACAATAAAGCTGAGTGACAGTGTGGTGACTGCTCCGGTGTCTGGCCTCTGCCCCACAGATGCCCGGCCCCCCCCCCCCCCCCCAGGTGGTGATGCTGGCTGGCCGGCCGGCCCAGCGCACACTCAGCTCTGCACAGCCGAACTGCTGAGAAAGACTTTATTCTTAGGGGAAGGGAGCCTGGAGATGGACACACTGGTACCAGGGGTTACAAACAGTAAGAAACACTTTATTATAACTTTACAACATATAAATAGCTTGGGTCCGGTCTGTGCTTTCTGGCAGCTGGGCACCAAGTCCCGCCCCCAGGCTCCTGCCTGCCTTCACAGTGCACTGTTCATTGGGTGGCTCTGGCCCACTGGGTGGCCTTGCGGGAGAGGCGGGAAAGGAGCCAGCAGCCCAGTCCCACCGCGTCTCCCCGTGCGGGCCTGCGCCTGTCATCTGCTGGGGTTGCGGCTGGTGTGGAAGGAGCGCTCCTCGGGGGTCAGGCCGCTGAAGAAGGGGTGGAGCAGGGCCTCGGCCAGTGTGATGCGCTGGGCGGGGTCGAACTCCAGCATCCGCCGCATCAGGTCGAACAGCTGCACGTGCTCCAGGGAGTCCTGCAGCATGTAGCTCTGCGCGGGGACACGGGCGTCAGGGGGAGGGAGGCGGCCACGGCCACGGTGTCCGCGCGGGCCAGGGAGGAAGCTGACCTTGAGAGGCTTGCAGTTCTCCTTCACGTAGCGGCCGTCGGAGCTGTTCTCGTCCCAGACCAGGCCTCCTTTGTAGAAGTACTTCTGCTTCCTGACAACGGGGCAGGGGTCAGGCAGAGGCGCGGGCTGGCCCCCCCCCCCCGCAGCGGTGGCTGCAGCTCCGTACCGGGTCCGGTGGATCATGTGGGGTGGGATGGGCCCCAGGATCTTCTCCATCATCACCAGGTGCTCACGGTTCTCGTGGGTCTGCAGGAAGCCAGAGAAAACGTGGGTCAGTTCCTGCCTCGGCCCGCCGGGGTGAGGAGGCGTGGGCGCGGCCGCACAGGGCCCCGGGGCTGTGCCAGGGTTACCTGGAAGAGCGTGAAGCCCCGGTAGTACTCAAAGAGGATGCAGCCGATGCTCCAGACGTCACAGGGCTGCGCCCAGCCCAGCTCTGGAAAACAAGAGGTGCCGGGCCGTGAGAGCCACCCCAGCCTAGAGGTCCCTGGGCAAGGCCCGGGGCGGTCACTCACCAAGGATCACCTCTGGTGGCCGGTAGTGCCGGGTGGCCACGATGGTGGTGTGGTGCTCGTGATCGAAGGTGGCGCTGCCGAAGTCGGCCACCCGGATGCTGGTGTTCTTCACCGCCTTCTCCTCACAGCTCTGCAAGGCAAGGCAGCCGGCCGGTCCCGAGCCGGGCCCAGCGTGGCCCAGCCCTGGCCGGGCCTCGCCGTGCACCCACCAGTACCTTGTGCTCGTTGTAGAGGGTCTCAAACTCGGAGTTGACGAACAGGATGTTCTCTGGCTTCAGGTCGGTGTGGGTCAGCTGGTTCTCGTGCAGAACTGCGAGGGCAGGCAGCACTGAGCCCCGCCAGCCCTGCATCCCCCCGGCTCCCTCCCCAGGGCGCTCAAGCCCTGCAGCCTGTCACCCACAGCCACAGCCGCTCAGGCTCCGGAGGCTGCCGGGGGCCTGCCGGGGACGCTCTGCCCCCAGCATCTGGGGCCCAAGGCTCCCTCCGGCACTCGAGACCCCACACCGGCGGAGTGCTCTCCACCAGCACCCTCTGTCCACAGTAGATGGGCCCAAGGCCGTGGGGGCAGGCATCCCTCTCCCCCCCACGTGCAGGTGGGGGCCGGCAGGGACACTCACAGCGCAGGGCGTGGCAGAGCTGGTAGGCCATGTGCCGCACGTGGGGCAGGGGGTACGGCTGGAAGTTGTTCTCCTTCAGGAACTCGAAGGTGTTCTTGCCCAGCAGCTCGAAGGCGATGCACATGTGACCGTGGAAGTTGAACCAGTCCGACATCAGCACGCACAGGCTGGGGGAGCAGTGGGGGGCTCAGAATCTGGGCCCCTGTCCCTGGATCCTGCCCCCACTCTCCCAGGACACAGGTGCACATGGACACTCAGCCAGGCAGGGCCCTGTACCAGCCGTCACCCAGACGGTCCTGGTAGGCACAAAGCCACAGGCTCGGTTGCGGAGGGAGAGGATGGGCCCACGGGCCTGCCGCAGCGCCCCCTGGCCTCCCGGCTGCAGCCCCAGGCACTCACAACTTGTTCTCCTTGTCCTTCTCCTTGATCTTCTTGAGCACGTTGATCTCCAGCCGCGCGGCCTCCCGGTACTTGCCCACATTGCGGATGATCTTCAGGGCAACCTGAGACTTCCCCCTGGGCCCAGGAGGGAGGTGCTCGTGAGGAGTGGAGGCCGCCCAAGGCCCTTGTTAACCCCAGGAGGGTCCCCACGGTCCCTGCACTCCACACGCCCCATCCACCCTGCCCCAGGACGTGAGCAGAGAAGGAACCCACTGAGGTGGCTCCCAGGCTGTGCCAGCGAGGGGCAGTGGGGACATGAGCTGGGGAGCCCTGGCCGTGAGGGGTGCTGAGGCCTCAGATGAAGGCGTTTTCTAGAAGGCACCCTGCTCCCCGTGGAGGGGCCCACAGCCTGTCAGCCACCTCACCCCTGCACACAGGCAGTTTAGTGCCCTCAGCTCTGCCGTCTGTCCCTTTGCTCCCAGCCCGAGCCCGAGCCACGTGGCGCCCCAGGAGCTCCAGGGGGAGCTGGCAGCAAAGGGGAGGCTCGCTCTGCGTCACCACTGCTGCAGGCTGGCTCCACGCGTGTGGGGGCCCTGGGGGACGCTGGCACCCAGCTCCACCACTGATGCAGGTGGCCCTGAGCACGGCACTTTGTGGCTAAGGCACAGGAGGGTCCCCAGTACCCGGGGAGCAGCTTCCCCAACCCAGGGCTGCAGGAGAGGATGTGCGGGTCCAGGGCTCGAGGAGGGTCGGCTGGAGCGTGGCACACGGGCCCACTCGCTGGGCGGGGGCAGAGGCGGAGGCAGCCTGCCAGGTGCGGACGCCCAGGGTCTCGGAGCCGTGTGTGCGACAGTTCCCACAGCATCTCCCTGGTCTTGGGTCATCAGCAAGCCCTGACAGAAGCCCGCTGTGGGACCGGCTGTGCCCCTCACCTGGCGTGGTCCAGGCACTCCACCACCTTGCCAAAGGTGCCCTCACCCAGGTTGCCCACGATCTCGTCTAGGAGAGAAGAGAGGCTGGGCGTGAGCGTCCGTGGGGCGGGGGCGCGGCAGCTCCTGCAAGTTCACCGCATTCGAGTTCTCAACAACAGAGGTCTCTCTCAGCTACCCTCAGAGCTGCTATGTGCGGCATTCAGAAATTACTGTGGCCACGGCCACGCGCTAGGCCGCTCTGGGCAGCAGAGGCTGGTCTAACAGGGGGTAGGAAGTAGAGGTAAAGTTTACGAAAGGTGGCTGTACATCGCTCCTGCAGCCAATCGCCGATCCGGCACACCAGGTGGCCCTCCTTGTCATCTTCCACACTCCGGCTGCTGCGCTTACTGCTCTGTTGGCTTCTCTGCATGCACCGCCCCCCGAAACGCCATCCGACCAATCGCATGGTAGGCGGTTCCGATTGACAGATTGAGGTGTCAGTCAAAGGCAGAGGTGGAGACGGTGAGGAGCCGGTGGGTTGGTTGGTTGGATTTTCCAGATCCCAGCATTTCATAAGGCACACAGCATATATAACGATAGGGATATTGCAAGGGACACGTCAAGACACAAACTGACTTCAAAAACAGAAAAGTAAAAACAGCTACAGGTATGTAAAGAGACTCGGACATTAAATAGGAAGAGCGCCTTGGGAGAGCCGGCGCAGAAGCCGCCGCCGCCGCCGCCGCGGGGCCGGCCCAGGAGCCTCAGCCCCGGCCGGCTCTGCCCTCCCAGGCCTCCCGCAGCGGCTCTGGTCTGAGCTGAAGACGCAGCAGAAACGGCGCATCCCGACCAGATCCCGACCGCAGCTGCAGAGCCCGCCGGCTCGCCTGCCTCCGGCCTGCACGCGCCCGACAGCCGCCCCTCAGGGCCGGCTGCTACCTGCCCCAGTTGGCACCCCGGCCACAGCCACGTCGCTACCACAGCCAGGCCTGGCAGGGACTCCTGCCACCAGCCTCGAGCAGGACCCGGGCCTGGGCCCCTACTGCGACGGCCCCCACGGGCCCATGCCAGCGCTGCCCTGGCACCTGCGCCCGTCACAAGCCTCACACCGAGGGCACCAGAGAGAGAAGCAGAGTCGCAGACCCACGCTGCCCTCCTGTGGCAGTGCGCACAGGCCACGCCGCACTCGCCGACCGAGTCCACTTGAACCCACGCAGAGCAGAGAGAGCAGGGCCAGCTCACACAGCCCGGCAGGAGGCAGCCCAGAGGGCCAGCGAGCGCACTCCGCGGCTCTGCCCCCAGGCTCGGGCGCGGGGCACCGTCCAGGCGAGGAGCGCTGGTCCGGTCCCTGGCGGGCAGCCCGCACCCTGCCACCAGACGAGGCCTGGGGCGGGACTGCCTCCTGCCCCTCCACACAGTGCCCGCCCCTCCCTCTGGAGGCCGGAAGTTTACAGACGACTGCCAGGTGGGCATTTGAGGCCCAGGCCTCTGGGGACTGGCCACACGGCTGACACCACACACAGCAACCTTGCCGGCACCCCAGAAGGGTCCCGGGCAGCTTCCCCACGGGGCCTGTGTCCAGAGCAGCAGGGACAGAGGTCAGGGATCCACCAACGCCGGAGCCAAAGTCCCCCTAGTTGCCACTGTCAGGTCAGGAGAGAGAGGAGCGGCGCCCTGGACAACACACTCGCACACACGCGTGCCGGGCTGGCAGTACTCACCCACACCAGCCAGCCCGAGAAGCCTACAGAGAGAGAGGCCTGGAGCCCCAGCCGGCGCACTCTGGCCACCACTCACCGAGGAGGCGCTGCTACAAGACCTGGTGCGGCGCTTGTGGCAGTGGTGGGCATGCCTGCGGGGCCGGTAGGGCGCCCTGTCGCGGGACCGCCGCCGGTGCCGGGAGCGCGAGGGTCCATAGCAGTCCTGGCCGAAGGAGGGGCTCCGCTCCTCGCAGCGGTAGGCGGCGCCGTCCTGGTGCTCCCGGTACCTCCGCTCGTAGGGCAGGCGGTCGTGGCTGCCGGGGGGCACGGGACGGCGGTCAGGGGGGCCTGGGCCCGGCTCCCCACGCCCCTGGGGAGTGCGGGCGCCCCTCACCTTCTGGAGCGGGATCTGCGGGGGGGCGGCTCCCTGCGGGACGGGTAGTGCAGTCTCCGGTCGCGCTCCCGGCTGTAGGACCTCCGCCTCTTCCATCGGTAGCTCAGGTACGGGTCTGGCTCGGGGGAGCGGTACCGCTTACAGTGGTGCATCTAGGCTGGGACACAGAGCGGCCGCTAGGCACAGCTGCCCCCCGGAGAGGCCCGCTGTTGTCGGGCGGCCCCTCCCAGGGTTTGTGAGGTGAAGAACTCTGAGGTCACACAGGCCCCGGGCAGCAAAGGGAGACGCCCTCCCCTACCAGGCCGGGGCTGGCGGGCACGGGCGCTGGGGACCCTGTGCTCGGCTCCTGTGCCCTGGACAGAGGAGCCAGGGACTGAGCCGGAGCAGGTGGCCTGCCGCACACCCGGGACCCCTCAGAGGACGCGGCGCACGGGGCCCCGAGGGGCTGGGGCTGTGGCCTAGCAGGTAAAGCCACCACCTGCAGTGCCGGCGTCTCAAATGGGCGCCAGCTGGAGTCCCTGCTGCTCCACTTCCGGTCCAGCTCCCTGCTAATGGCCCAGGAAAGGCAGCGGAAGAGGGCCCGGGTGCTTGGGAGACCCGGAAGCAGCTCCTGGCTCCTGGGTTCAGCCTGGCCGGCTGTGGTGACCACCTGGGGAGTGAACCAGCAAATGCAAGTTCTCTGTCTTTCCCTCTAACTCTTTCAAATAAATAAAACGTAGAAATCAGGACGAAACAAATGCCCGACCCTGCCCAAGGGCTTAGCCAGGCCGGCCGGCCCACACTGCGTCCTCACAGCATCTGCGTCTCTCGCACCCTCCCCACGCCCGCAGGGCCACCTTTTCCCAAGGGTGCACAGCACGGCCCTGCTCTGGCACCCGCTCCTGCTGCACGGGGAGGCGGCCAGGGCCCCGCACTCCCTGTTCCGTGGGGACTGCCATCCCCACAGGCAGCCACAGACGCCAGGCCCAGCCTTTGCCTGGCCAGAGCTGGCTTCGTCACCGACAGCCCAGGGCCCGCCTGCCCAGGCATATTCTGGACAAATCCACGGAGGCTGGGTCTGCCAGGAGCAGAGCAGGACCGGAGACGGATCTGCCTCCCCCGGCCACCTCTGCCCACCGCAAGTCACCTGCAGATAGGCGCGGCCCGGCCTCCCCTGTTTTGACAGCAGCTGACGAACGCTTCACTGTTTCCCGCAATTACCGGGGTCAGGTGCCCACGCCAGGGACGGAAGGCAGAGTCTGGTCTCCCATTAACTGACCAGAGGACGCGGCCTGCCAGGGCACTGGCCCTCCCACAGGCATGTGCGGTCCTGCCTCCGCGTCCACACGCCGGCGCTGGGGGACACAGCTCCGCTCAGGCCAGGCCAAAGACTCTATCCTGCCCAACAGCCCCCCGCGTACTCGCTCACGGGGCTGGGAGAGCACGGCCGCGGAGCTGGCCGAGTGACGAACCCGCGTGACACGGAGCGGGGAC
Source organism: Oryctolagus cuniculus (assembly GCF_964237555.1). Lineage (NCBI taxonomy): Eukaryota > Metazoa > Chordata > Mammalia > Lagomorpha > Leporidae > Oryctolagus > Oryctolagus cuniculus. The sequence goes on from NC_091443.1 coordinate 109,099,491, forward strand.
GGCCACAGGCTCCGGGAGGGCCACGGCCCGCACGCAGGCACAAACGCAGCTCTTCACAACACCGCCAGCTCCAGGCACCCCGCGAGGGCCTCGGGACAGGGGAGCTCCGGCTGGGAGCCCCGAGTGAGCCCCTGCACTGCACACCCCGCGCCAGGCCACGGCCCCGCGCCTGGGACAGGGAGATAAGCAGGCGCCACTGGCGGGGCCGGCGTCTTGGGGCACGGGGTAGGCTGTCATCTGCGGTGCCGGCATCGCCTACCGGAGCGCAGGACCCGCACCCAGCTCCCTGCCACGCGCCCGGGTAGGCCGCAGACGAGGGCCCGAGTGCTTGGACCCCTGCCAGACACACAGGAGACCTGGGTGGAGCTCCCGGCTCCCACCTGGCCCCAACCTGGCTGTTGCGGCACTGGGGAACGAACCACTGGACGGAAGCGCCCTCCCTCCCTCCCTCCCTTCCCTCTGTCACTCTGCCTTTCAAGTAAACAAATCCTAAAAGGAAAACAATCACCGCCCGTCCGACAGGTTCTGGGCAGGTGGACTCTAGAAGCCCCATGGGCCAGCCGGGGCTCTCGGCCTGCTCCCCACCCAGCGCCAGCCGGCCGGGACCCCAGCAGCCGGCGAGGCTCGGCGGTGCACGACGAGGGCAGAGGCCAGGGGACGCCAGCGCCTTCTGGGGCCGGCCCGCCCGGCGTCTCGCGCGCTGCTCCTGGCTGGAGCCTGGGCCGCCAGCAGCGCGCCAGCCGGGCACGGCCGCCCCAGCGCCCCAGGGTTATTTTTGGCTGGCGCGGCCCCACCGCTGCAACCTCAAACCTGCCGCGGCTACCGGCGCAGCCGCTCCTCCCCCTCAAGGGCACGGAGGAGCGGAGCTGGAGGAGCGCCAACTGCGCCTGGACGGGGGCCGGGCCCCGGCGGCTCCCACCCCCGCGCCCGGCCCCGGGCACAGCCGAGCCCCGGGCGTGCGGGCTGTCAGCGCGGCCCCGCAGCACGGGCGGGGGCCTGCGGTGTCCGCTCGCGTCCCTTCCCGGGGTCTCCGAGCCCCGGCCCCGGGAACCGGCGCCCAGGCGGACCCCCGAGGGGCAGAAGGAAAAGCCAGCCCGGGCCAGAATCAAACTCCTGGCCGCGAGGGGCCGAGGGGCCTCGAGCCGCGGGGAGCGGCGGGGCCCGCGAGTCTTTCCAGGCTACCCCACGCCGGACCCCGGCCCCGTTCAGCGGGCAGGCTCGGGGGGCCTCGGGGGCCGCCTGCGCTCCGCCTCCAACACGGCGGGGTCCGGAGGTCGGGGTCTGCAGCGACCGCCCTCCGGGGGGAAGCAGCAGCGGGTCAGGGGTGAGAGGTCGGGGCCGCAGAGGTGCAGGAGAGGGAGCGGGTCGAGACCGAGCGCGGACCCCCGGGCCCGCCCCAGCGCCGCCGTCCGCCGACTCACCCCCCGCCGCCGCCGCCGCGGGCCCCGGCCCACACTCACCGTCTCCCAGGCTCCGGCTGCGTCTAGGCCCCACTCCCCGCTCCGAGCGCCTCTTCCGCTTCCGGCTCCGGCCTCCGCCCGCGCCGCCCCGCCCCTCGCGCGACGCAGGCGCCGTCGGCGCCGGCTCCGCGCCCCGGCCTCTCTAGGCGCCCGACTCGAAGGCTCTGGGGCACCCGCCTTCTCGGTCCGGCGGGCGGGCCGCGCCCGCTCCCGCGGGTTCCGGGCGGCCTGAGGGGCGCTGCGGCCGCGGTCCGCCCCCGCCGTGTCGCGGTGCACGTAGCACCCTGGGCCCGGCGCGGGGCCCTGCCGTCCCGCAGCCCCCCGCGCTCGAGTGAGGCGGCAAGCGACACCTTGGTCGCTCGGCGGGCGCAGGGTTCAAAAGCTCGACCGTGCGTGTCGTTTTGGGGAGCCAACTGGAGGGTCGGGGCTGGGGGGGGGGTCCCCGTCCCTGGAGCCCCTGGCCGCCAGCCGGTTCTGTTGCTCCGTCGAGAGGCCCCGCCACGGCTGCTTTGGCGGAGCCCGAGTGTCCCGCGCCGGGTCGGGGCAGGTCATGAGGCCCCATTTTCCAGATGGGAACGCCGAGGCCGGGGCCCTGCGCGAGACGGCCCCCCGCCCCGCCTCATGAGCGCGCGCGCGCCCCGACGGCTCTTGCGGGGGTCCCCATCGCCCCACGCCGCGCCGGGGCCGGGGGCGTCCCGCCAAGCCCCGCCCCGCCCCCCCACCCCCGGCTGGTCAGGCCCGGGCCGCGGCCGCTCCAGTCCCAGGCCTCTGGCGCCCCCTGCCGCAGGCGACTCCGTCCCTCTCCCCCCGACCCAATTCCTCCAGCAGCCCCCCGCCCCGCCCCGGCCTGCTGCCCTTGCCCTGGCTGCGGCCTCAGCTTTGCTCAGTCCGCCGGGCGCTGACCCGCCCTGGGCGCCCACACCCCGTGCCCACGCCCACTGGACGGCCGGAGCCGAGCAGCCACCCCACGACTCCCCCTGCACCGTGGGGTCAGGGCTGGACCAGAACGCGGACCTCACCGCGGCCGAACCACAGTGGGTGGGGAGGCGGGGGCTGGGGGCCAGCCAGCACTGGGTGAGACGTGCGGCCCCCACTCCCGCTGTGGCCTGAAGACCGACTCTCCGGCCCATCGAGGCAGCCACCCCCTGAAGTCAGAATCAGCAGGGGGACCCGGGCCCCAACCCTGCACCTGTGGGGGGACCTCAGGCTGACGCTTCGCGGGCCACTCTGGGTTCTGTCCTGCTCTCAGGGCCCACTGACCCGAAGGCCAGCCCTGCCGGCCATCCCCTCTGGCCCCAGGCCATGTCCACACACTGAGCCCCTCTGAAGGGTGCAGGTGGGCACGGGGAGGTGGGCAAGAAGGCCGGGGCCTCTCCCGCCCGCTGGCAGGTGCTCAGGGGGCCGCGGGCCCAGGTGCAGCACAGGGAAGTGAGCTGTCCCCCCCCCCCCCCCGCCTTCCTGAGTCAGCAAGTTCCCCTGTCCAGGCCGAAAGCTCCGGAACGCTCAGGGCTCGGGCCCACGTCTGGCCAGAGTCAGCTCGGAGCGCCAGGGGCGTGCAGTGAGAGGCGTGCTGGGAGCGGGGCGGGGCGGGGTCCTGGGCTCCGTGGACGAAGCTTGCTTGGAAGGTGGGAGAGGAGGCTGCCCTGGGACGGCCTTTAGCGACCTGGCGTCCCACCCCACAGCCGCCGCACCTCTGGTGCCTGCCCTCCGTGACGGTCCCCACCGGCCTCCAGTGCCCTAGCTGCTGGCGCCCACGGCCCTGCTTGGGGCTGGCTCACGTCTGGTGTCTTTGGGCACATCGGGGCATAGTTCCTGGTGCGCCCCCCACACCACCTGTCTGCTGGGCTGTCCGTGAGTCTGCCCGCCTTGGGGGAGGCTCCAGGGGCCCAGCCAGCAGGTGGGGTGTGTGTGTGCTCCCTGGAGCCCAGGGACTGGGACTTGGAAGGTAAGTGAGGGTGTGGGACCTGGCAGGGAGGGGCGGGGGCCAGGCGGCAGCCACCACTGCCGGGTGTGGGCCAGATGTGCCCACAGCCCCTTGGCCGGAGCCAGCCCGGGGACCCCAGGCAGGTCTGACACCAGACTGCCCCCGGGCACTGCCCTGCCATGCCGGCCACCCTGCCCTGCTGGAGCAGAAGTGGGGGCAAGGAGGGGCCGGCGTGTGGCGCTGTGGGTTAGCTGCCACCTGCGATGCCGCCATCCCAGCGACTGCCTCCAGTCCAGCTCCTGGCTCTGGCTCCAGCCTGGCCCAGCCCCGGCCGTTGTGGCCATCTGGGGACTGAACCAGGAGCTGGAAGATCTAATGTCTTTCAAATAAATAATCCTAAAAACAAAAAGTGGGGGAGGGGGCAGTGCAGGGGCCTCTGTCCAGCACCGAGGGAGCCCCTCCCAGCATCGGGGACACCCCGACACGCGTCACATGAGAAAACAGACCAGAGGGTGGGGCGGCCGGGCCCCTGCCACAACAGGCCCTCGAGGTGGTCTGCAGTGGGGGGACGTGGGGGTCCCGGCCCTGGTGTAGCCTCCGTGGGCAGTCGGGACCCCTGCCCGGCCCGGGACACAGCCCCCTGCAGCGTCAGCGGTGAATGTTCCCCGCGCTGGGTCAAGGCAGCTGACAGGGACAGCTCCACAGGGCCCCGACTGAGCCAGGCCACGCTGGCAGGAGAGCCTGGGCCCCGTCCCTCAGGGCTCCGGGCTTGGGTGAGGGGCACCAGGGACGAGTAGGAGAGAGTGCCCGGGGGAGACGGGCTGGAGCGGGGCTTCCCCTCCAAGGGCAGCCTGGAAGCTTGAGGCCCTGCCTCAGTGGAGGCCAAGCCTACCCCTACCGCCTCGGCCTCCCTCCTCTCAATGCCCCACCCTCAGTGCCTCTGGCTTTAGGCCACGCCCCCTCCTGCCTCTTGCCCACCTGCTGGGTGCCCTGCCCTCCTCCAGAGTCAGATGAGACCAGCCCTTGCCCGACAGCTCATGGCTTGGGGGGGGCACACGGCAAGTCTTGGGTAGGGGAGAGGCACTGTGGGAGCTGCATGGGAGGGCAGATAGACAAGCCCCCCCCAGCAGAGGGCAAGAGGGGCCCAGGAAGGAAAGGTGTGGGGGTCTGGCATGTGGTCTCAGCCCAGCTGAGGGGTGGGTGAGGGGCCAGCTCAGGGGCTTGGTGCCCCAGGCCCTGTCCACCCAACTCCAACTCCGGGCTGGGACTGCCCCCCGCTGAGCCTGCTGGACACACAGAGACACCGGCGAGGCGGCTGGCCGGAACGAGGGAGACTCACTGCAGAGCTTGGCAGGTGCTGGGCTGACCTGGTGACATGTACAGTGTGCCGGGGCCGAGGCTGGGCAGGGCTCCTGTTCCTCCAGTGGGCAATGACCATCCCCAGGGAGAAAAGGAGGCGGGGCGTGACGGGGTCCCGGCCCCACTCCCCACTCCAGCTTCCTGCCGATGCGCACCGAGAGGCTCAGGTACTCGGCCCTCCACCACAGGGAGACCCGGGCGGAGCTCTGGGCTCCTGGCTGTGGCCCTGCCCGCCTCAGCTGCTGCAAGTCCTGGGGAATGAACCAGCAGAGGGGGAGATGTTTCTCTCAAAGATTTGTTTGTTTATTTGAAAGGCAGAGTTACACAGGGACAGCCGCTTTCACCTGCTGATTCACTTCCCACGTCTTCCACTGCTTTCCCAGGTGTGTCAGCAGGGAGCTGAATCGGAAGTGGAGCAGCCGGGACGTGAACCCGTGTCCACGAGGGATGCTGGCGCTGCAGGCCGAGGCCTACCCCACCCACTAAGCCACAACGCTGGCCCCGTCTCTGTCTTTCTCATTGTCTTTCTGCCTTTCAAGAAATAAAATGAAAATAACTTAAGATGCGGGCTCCTGGCGGGAGGCGCCGTGCCATCACTACCCCAGGAAGCTAAGAAAAGCCAGTTACCTGTGAAGGCAGGACGCTTCACCGTGGGAGGCCGCAGATGGCAGCGGTGGGGCCTGGGGTCACCCAGGACACAGACACCCCTTGCCACCCCCCGGCGAGAACCAGCTCCCACGGGCATGGCCCCACTGAGTGGCCCCGGCCCTCCCACTAGGCCCACGTCCTGAGCACCAGGTGGCTGTGACCGGGGGTCCTGTGAGAGCACGGCTGTGAGCCACGTGCCCCACACGCCTGTGCTGTCGGCCAGCGCCCAGCAGGGCCCCCTCCGCAGCTGCCCGGGCCACCCCTTTCTCTCTGGGTCTCCGGGAAGCCGGCCTCTGTGAGCACGGGTGCCCGGGCCCTGGGCCTGACCAGCATGCAGGTCCCCGGCCGCCAGCGCAGCTTCTGGGTCCTTGTGACCCCACGGGACGCGGCCCGGGTCCCAGCCGAGTGGCCACTGGCCTTGGGTGGGCTGATGACACTGAGTGGGGTGGGGTGGGGTTATGGCGCAGTGGTTTGGGGTGCCGACACCCCTACCTTATGGGCGTGCCTGGGAAGCCGTCCAGCCTCTGCTTCCAGTCCAGCTTCCTGCTGATGTGCCTGGGAGGACTTGGTGGGTCCTTGGCTCTGGTCTGGGCCCAGCTTTGGCCGCTGCAGGTACGTGGGGAGTGACAGGCACCCAGAGGTTGGGATCAGGCCCTTGTCCACTCCCCGGGAGGCAGGGTTTTCCTGAATTGTCAGGGTGGCCCTCTCGGTGCCCGCCAGGACCCTTGGTCTGGGGCTCGGACATCTCTGGGTGAGTGCCCATTCCTGTGTGCCTCAGCCCCCGTTTTGCCCAGAGAAGGCAGTAACTTGGCCCGGGTCGCACAGCCCCCGACCCCCTTACCAGTGCCCTTTGCCCATCGAGCTCCAGTCTCGGCGAAGCGGGCTGGGGTCAGCACCCCCTCTGGGTCATCTCCCCTCCTCCCCGGCTGTGGCGGGCCCTGGGCTCCCAGAACCCACTCGGCTCCAGGGCCGAGCCCCCTCCTTTCGCCCACTCCCTTCCTGGAGCTGAGCAGTGCCGGCTGCCACATCTCCAATGGCTGATCCCAGGCTGGGCTCCTCCCTGGGGCCGCTGGACTTGGAGCAAGAGTAGCCAGGGCTGAAGGCGGGAGCTGGATTCCCACGAAGGGCCGACAGACGCCCAGGCTGGGGAGGCTCGGCCCAGCCCTGGGGTCGCGGTCTGGAGAGCACGTGAAGCTGACCACAGGGGCGATTGGTCCCTTTGCGCGCACTGGCCCGAGGCGTGCTGGCGGCTGCTGTGAGCCCAGCTCCCCTTCCCCCAGCCCACAGGGCTCACCCCAGTCCCAAGAGGGCAGCCCCCCCCCCCCCGCCTGTGTCTGAGTCAGAGCTGCGGCGAGGTCTGCCCCTCCCGGGAACCTCCCCCTCCCCCTCCCCCGGCAGCCACGCCCCTGTCCTGACTCAGGTGCTGGGCAGGTGGAGGTGCAGCGGGGTGGGGCCCTCACCGCACACTGCTCTTAGGCTGTCAGCCCGTCAGCCCGCCCCCTAGCTCCCATTGGTCCTGGGGCGGGCACGTGGCCCACTCCTGGCCAATAGAGGGCAGGGTGCAGCCTGGGGGCAGCCGGGCCCTCTGCCTCCATCCGCTCACTGCGCGAGCGGAGCCCACGGGGGAGGCCCGGAGCAGCCGCCTGGCCGCAAGCCCCGCCCGCCGGCCACTGAGGGTGGCCCCGGCACCTCGCCGCTCGTCTCTCCGCCCGCGGTGGCCGCTGTGACCGGGGAGGTCGTGGCTCAGCTCTCCAGCGGCGGGGCCTCCGGCTAGACGTTGTCTCTGGGCCTCGGTTTGCCTAGCTGTAAAACGGGGCTAACAGCAGCCCCACCTCGTGAAGGTTCCCGGGGTTACATGTGCTCTCTCACGGCCCGCTCCAGGTTCAGTAACCCCCCGACCGCCAGTGCTGCCTGGGCCTCCCCATCTTTCAGGCCAAACCCAGGCGTCAGGCACAGGTAGTGCCCGGTTCCCTCCCTCACAGTCTGAGCCGCGGCTCCACCCCCAGGACTTGCCGGCTCCAGCGTTGTGCTGCCACCTGCTGGTTCGAGTCCCGGCTGCTCCACTTCCGCTCCAGCTCCTGCTAATGCGCTTGGGAAAGCAGTGGAGGCTGGCCCGGGCCCCTGCACCCACATGGGAGACCCCGAAGAAGCTCCTGGCTCCCGCCTTCCTCCTTGCCCAGCCCTGGCTGGTGGGCAACTTGGGGAGTGAACCAGCTGATGAAGATCTTTCTCTAACTCTCCCTTTAAAATAAATCTTAAAGTCTGTGCGAAACGGTTCCTTGTGCACCTCCCTGACTGCCGAGGTTGGGCCATTTCTCCTCCTGTGCCCTGGCCTCCTCCCCCGGCCCTGTGGGGGGCCCAGTGGCAGGTGTTCCAGACAGAGCCTGCCTGCTGCTCCCAGCCCCCTCCTTGGGGAGGCCACGGGGAGTCGGGAGGAGCAACAGTAGCGGCTGCCCACCAGCAATCCAAGTACGCCGGTGCTCAGAGGGCACCCAAGTCTGGGCCAGCACCCGGCCTCGCCAGGGCCCCTCAGCTGCCTCTGTCCCCCGTCTGCAGTCCGCAAGCCGCCCCCCCCCCCCCCAGCCTCAGCTTCCATCCCCCAGACCCAGTTCCGCTGCGACGCAGAACACCAGGTCTTTCCCCAGGGAGCAGGTCTCTTCCCGCGCCGGGCCCGGCAGAGCCCGGGGGCCGCGTCTGCCAGGACACCGAGCCGGCGCCCCGGGACGCGGAGAAGACGGAGCCCAGACAGGCCTGTGCGAAGAGGTAGAGGTTTATTGAAATACAAACATTCGAGAACACGTCAGATAGAAACCACAACACAGAGGACGTGAGGTATCTCCTGCTGCCTAGGCTATCCCTGTGCTACCACGGTCCTGCTTGGAGTCCACGCAGGACGGAGGGGGGGGGAGGGGAGGGCAGGGGAGGGGAGGGGAAGGGAGGGCGCCCCAGGCTCGGCGTTCTGGCTGAGCCCCTGCTGTTGGCCTTGAGCAAAGCGAGGGCTCCCCGAGGCGGGGGAGAGGTCCGGGACCAGGGGCGCCGCGGCCTCTGGGTGGGAAGAGCCCTTCCTTCGTGACCAAAGCCCTGAGAAGAACGCACCGGCCGAGAGCCTGAGTCGCCCCAGAGCGCCCGGCGCCAGCGGCGGGGCTCCTCGCGACCCGTGCACGCCCCCGAGCCCGCCAGGCCGGCCTGCTGGCCGGTGCGGGGTGTGTGTGCACGGCTGAACGGCCGCAGCTGTACGCGGAACGTGTGTGTGCTGAGTGCAGGGGACAGCAGTGTGCGTGCAGGTGTGCAGGTGGCGTGTGCATGTGTGTGGACGCGGAGGGGAAGGCAGAGGCTGCGGCCAGGCAGCGCCGCGGGGCACCGGTGAGGCGTCACAGTGGGCGGGGAGGGGCACGCTGGACAGAGCTGAGCCCTCCTGTGGCCAACAGGGAGCTCCCTGCCCCACTGGGGGCTGCCTGGGCCAGGCCTCCCCCCCGGACCTGAGGGCGTGCGTGGCGGGAGCGGGGGTGGTACCGGCGCGGGACCGTCCCCGAGCGGGGATCCCTGAGTGGCCCCGCTGGCTGCCCCGAGGGCCGGGCCAGCAGACGCCTGCTTGGCTTCGGGTGCGATCTGGTTTCGTTTCTTTGGTGCTACAACAAGGACAAAGACGATGACGACGACAATAAAAATTTAAAAATAAAAAAACAGAAGTCAGCAAAACACATATAAAAGATTTCAGAGATGCAAATACTTCCTGAAGAATCAGACAGTTACAAATCTGAGGTATTTCAATGAGCCCGGACGTGGGGCTGGGGGCCGGGCCGCTGCAGGGGGGTGGGGGGTGGGGGTCTTCACTGGGACCATCACGGGGGAGGGGGGCTTCGGGGCCCTGAGGACTGATTCCAGACTCGCGTGAGGGGCCCACACCCGGGAACCCGACAGCAGGCAAGGTGGGCTCGGCAGAAGAGCCCGGGGGACTTCCTCCTGGGGTCCGAGCAGGAGGCGACCAGGGAAATAAATTAAAGGGGGAGGGGATGGAGGCCGCCAGCCAGAGTCGGCTACAGATTGTCGCTACTGTGCCCCGAAGGGAGGTGGCCGCCCAGACCCCGCCCACTCTCCAGGACAATCCCTGATTGGACCACGGCGCCCCGCCCCGCCCTCCCGGCCCCGAGTGCAGCAGGCCCCGGGCGCCGGGCGCAGAGGACTGGGCCCGCAGATGAGGTAAGCTGTGCACGCGCCCTCCGCTCCCCGCGGCGCGCGGGGTGGCCGGGCCGCGTCAGACGGACCAGCTGGTGGAGGGCTCGGCGCCGGGCGTGCCCCGAGATGAGGTAGGGCTGGGCGAGCAGTGCGAGGAGCTGCCGCCGCCGCCGCCGCTGCCGCCCTGGGGCGCCGCCCCGGCGAGGAGGTGGACCACGGGCTTCTGGGCAAAGAGCACACCTGGGGGGGGGGGGGGGACACGGCTCAGCGCTCCGCAGCAGGTGCCCCCACCCTGCCCCTCCGCCCGCAGTGTGGCTGCTCGGAGAGGGGCGCGGGGCACGGTGGTGCCGGCGCAGACAGACGAGGCAGGATGGCTGAGGCACAGCCTGAGGACTGGAGCGCAGGGTCGAGGGCCTCCCAGCATGCTCGGCTGTCCCCCATGGGGCCAGGGAGGATGGGTGGGGGTAGCTGGGGGGCAGGTGAGGGAGACGTGGTGATCCAGCCCACGCCTGCCCTGCACTCTCCAGGACCCACTCCTCCCAAGCCCCTCGGTCAAGGGCAAAGGGCCAGGCCCTACCGCCTGGGGCTCTCCTGTGGTCGCGGCCTCACCCCCGGCCAGCAGCACAGGTGAGGGGCGCGCTCCCTGAGGGGTGCAGCCCCCGGAACAGAAGCGTCCCGGCGGACAGGAGCAGCCCCGATGGATGGGGCAGCCGCGGGGGTTCCCCACGCGACCTGGGGCTCTGGGGCCTGTTCACCATGGTGCCCAACAGCCCTGAGCATGGAGTGGAGCCGGCACCGTGGGCCCTGGGAACAGGGCCTCTGCGCTGGCGGACTCAGCCAGCACAGCCTGTGTCCTGGGGCGGTGCCTGCCTCCGGGTCAGAGCACAGTTCACGGTCTACCACGCTTCCGACCCAGCTCCCTGCTTGGGCACCTGGGAAGGCAGCGGAGGACGGCCCATGTGCTGGGCCCCTGCGCCCACGCGGGGGACCTGGATGGAGCTCCAGGCTCCTGGCTTCTGCCTGGCCCAGCCCCAGCCGTTGTGGCCATTTGGGAAGTGAACCAGCAGATGGAAGACCTCTCTCTGTCTTTCCTTCTCTCTCTGTAACTCTGCCTTGGAAATAAAAAATACTAAAAATAAATAAATAAATAAAATAAACCAAAACCCCAATAAAAACACCCACATCCACACTGAACATGGACAGGCTGCTGCTTCCCTAACTGTGCAGTCCCAAGTTCCCCGGCACGGACCCCGTGTCAGGTGCAGCAGGGAGGGACTGGAGGTGACTGACAGCACACAGCACAGTGCGGGGGTTCTGGGCGGGTGCCGCATCCTCTCAGAGGGGCCTGAGTGCCTGGCCAAGGTGGTGAACCAAGCAGCCCCGACACTGCTGCCAAGCGAGGTGCAGGGAGAGGAGACCGTGAAAGACCGGAGTCACAGAGACAGGCTGCACCCAGACCCCTCTGCCCGTGCCGCGTGACTGGCCGCCGAGGGTGGCAGGTGCTGGCCCCGCGCGGAACCTCTCCGCCAATCTACCAGGAAGGGGCTATCAGCGGAGGCGGCCACCGAGGAAGGTGTGCGGGGCGGGGGGGGGGGGCTGCCTGGGCTCCGGGGCCCTCACCTGCATAGGTGGTGCCGTCGATGTCCACCGACATGTGGATGCTCCCGATGCCGCTGGTGGTCAGGTTCAGCGCGGCAGCCGAGGCCTCGGCTCTGTCCTCTGCAGACACGGGGCAAGCGGCCGGTCAAGTCCGCACAAGTCCCCTGCTGCAAAGCCACCTCCCCCCAAGCCTGTGAGACCAGCGGCCGTCAAGACCCAGCCCCGCGTCCTCCTGCCCTGCCCATGAACACGGGACGGAGGGGCCGCTGCCTCCTCACCACACAGAGCCATGGGTTCCTCCAGGTCAACTGCCTGTTCTCTTTGTCCGGGACCAGGGGACGGGGCCTGCACGGGCGCCCACCTCCTCTCGGGGGGCACTCGGGCTCCCTGCATGGGCGCCCACCTCCTCTCGGGGGGCACTCGGGCTCCCTGCACGGGCGCCCACCTCCTCTCGGGGCACTCGGGCTCCCTCGTGGGTGCCCACCTCCTCTCGGGGCACTCGGGCTCCCTTGTGGGTGCCCACCTCCTCTCAGGGGGCACTCGGGCTCCCTCGTGGGTGCCCACTTCCTCAGGGGGGGTGCTTGGGCTCCCTCGTGGGCGCCCACCTCCTCTCGGGGGGCACTCGGGCTCCCTGCATGGGCGCCCACCTCCTGGGGGGGTGCTCGGGCTCCCTGTGTGGGCGCCCACCTCCTGGGGGGGTGCTCGGGCTCCCTGCACACTTGACCCTCTCCCAGCACGGACCACCCTTACTCGGCTTTCAGAGCAGGGTGGGGAAAGGGAGAGGGGACGGGGCAGAGCGTGGGCTGGGGAGGCTGCCGACTCAGGGTCTCTGGCAGCCCACGCTGGACTCGGGAGTGAGAGGGGTCTCCCTCTCAGCCCTGGCCACAGAGCTCGCCTTGTGCCTGCATCCCACACGGTGCGGGTTGAGATCACAAAGCGGGTGGGAAGCAGGACCCCAGCGGCTGCCAAGGCCTCTGGCCGCCTCCGGAGCAGCTGCCCTCCCCCTCCCAGAGGCCAGGGCACCGAGGAAAGCAGCTGGGCTCAGCCCTGCCCGTCTCGTCAGCACAGCGAGTGGGCTCACCCCTGCCGTTGATCCTGATCCTCACGGGCAGCGGCCGCGCCGCACCGAGGCAGCCGCGCTGGAGGGCCTGCTGCACCAGGCGCTGCTCCTCCTCCGACAGCCTCGCCGCCTTCTTCTCGGGGGGCTCCCCCGAGCCCAGCCGCTCCCGCAGCTGCTCCAGCGTGGCTGTGCGGGGGCCGGCACCCTGGCCGGCCAAGGCCCCGGGCGCAGCCAGGCGATTCGGCACGGGCGCGGTGTCACCTGGGAAGGAACCGGAGCTGGACCCGCGCCCACCCCCGCGCCCACCCGAAGGCGTGTGAGACAAGGCCCCACTGACCTTTCCTGAGCGCGCTGGCCGGGGCCGCCCGCGAGCCGCCGGTGTGGGGGCCGCTGCTGGAGCCCAGCCCGAGGAGGGGGAAGCGGATCTTGGGTGGGGTGAGCAGGGCAGGGGCTCCGGCAGCAGGGGCGGCAGATGGCGAGTAGCCGAAGAGGGGGGAGCTGTAGCTGGGCCGCCGGCCCTCCCTCCGGTTGCCGTCGATGGCTGCCTGCAGCTCGGCAGGGGAGCTCAAGGCCTTCTTCTCACACTCGTAGGCGTAGAGGTACTTCATGTACCTGCAGGAAGCAAGGCAGCCGGCGGTCACCGCGGCCGAGCCCGCCCGGGCGCAGGCAGCCTCCGGCTGGGTCGCTGCGCTCTGCCGCGGCCTCGTCCCAGACGCCACGCGCTGACGGAGACGGTGGCACCCGAGCTAACTGCGCAGCGGCTGCCCTGGGAGACGAGCCCGCGTTCGGCAGCGTTTCTCCAGCCCTTCAGTCAGGCGGGTGGAGGAGCAGCACTGCTCTCCCGACAGCCCCTGCTCTTCCAGAGACGAAGCCCTCGCCCCCAGCCCCAGGGCACAGCCAGGACCACACCTCCCGGAGCCACTCCAGAGTGGCCTGCGCGCTCCAGGGCCACTGGGGGTCTGCCCGCTCCCCTCAGCCTCCCCTGCCCCGGAACTCAGGGGGACAGGTCACCCATCCAGCAGCCTGGCCACCGGCTGCCTCTGGTCTCCCGCTGGGCAAGCAGCGCGCCAGGGGCGTGGCCGCCGTGCCACTCACTGGGTGCGCAGCGTGAAGGCGGCGCTGGTGATGGAGGTGGGCAGGTTCAGGCCCTTGGTGATCTCGCGCCAGATCTTGCGGTTGATGATCTCCACCAGGCCGCCCTTCTCCGTCACCAGCTTGTACAGCATGTACAGGTCCAGCGTCTGCTTGGCCATGATGGGGATCCGGTTGATGGGGGTCCCTGGGATTGCCAAGGGGAGAAACAGCGGCATCAGGACCATGCTCCCCCGGGGCGGAGCTGGGAGTGAGGCCCGCGGGCTGTCAGAGGACAGGCCTGGCCCTGCTGTCCCGTCCAAGTCAGCGCTCCTGGTGGTTTGCCAGGTGATTCTGTACAGACTCGCAGCTTACACGCCATGCGTGCAGGGCCGCGCGCTCCGGCTTGCCAGCACCCCGTCCGGTCGGCGGGCTGGACAGCTCCGGTGGGGTCTGGAGGGTCCCCGTGCACACCGCCTGCTCCCTCCTCTCAGAGCCACGCTCACTTTCTCTCCCTGTGCCTGCCGCATCAGAGGAGCTGGACACACAGGCCTCTGGGGAGTGAAAAGCCACTCAACCATCCTCTCCCCGCTGATCGCTCCACCCCCTCTTCGGCCTCTCAAAGGAGGGTCACAGCAGCTTCCGCCCAGCCGAGGGGAAGTGAGGGGAGCCAGGGACTTGATTAGGAAACCTGGCACCAAGCAGGAAGGGCCGCTAACGAGCACCAGGGGACGGAGGGGCGGGGCCGTGCCTCACAGGCCTGATGGATGACTGTCATTTGGCAGCCCGGGATTAATGATCCAGGGGTCAGAGGGGAGAATTCCGCGGGGAAGGGTCACCATCCGGGGCAGGGCAGACTTGTTGCCCTTTGATGGCAGGCTCCTCTTACTGCACATGGCTGCACCTCTCCGCTCACCCCTCCCCTGCCTCCCCCTGCCTCTGGCGCTGAGGTCCCCAGAGCTGACCAGCGCCCGTGGTTTCCGCTCCTCTCCTCCCCGCCCTCCCACGCCCAGGACCAGCAGTTTTGTTCTCAGGCCTCACCAACTCTGGTGCAGGATAACTGGCACCACAGGATGGAGAGGAGGTGGCGGTGCTGAGGGAGCCCCACCCCGCCCCGTGAGCAGGGCCACGCGGCACCCCCTGGCCGGACCAGGCCGCCCTCCTAAGCGTGGGGAGGAGCTGCCGACCTCTGAGACCTGTCCTGGGAGGGTCAAGGACAAAGGGGCCGGGGGGCGGGGGGGGGGGCACACATGGAAAACCAGAAGGTTCTTGGCGCTGCTGGGGCGGGGCAGCCCCAGGCCTTGGCCCGTCCACACCTCCCACCTGCCCACCTGCTGTCTGGGAGGGCTCCTCACATGCCCGCAGCTCCAGGGCGCTTCCCACTGGGGCCTGCTCGGCCTCCTGTCCCTGATGTCCTCTGCCCTCCCGGCCTGCCACTCTCAGGCCGCGGGGCGCCATCCACTCCCTCTGAGCACCTGTGCCCTCGCGTCAGCCTCTCCTCCACACTGCTGGGCGTCTCGCTGAGGCGACTTCCACGTGACCTCCCTGTCAGGCAACCTGCACAGGGGCAGGTGCTCGCCCTGCGTGTACGCCGCCACATGGGACGCCCACATCCCACAGCTGAGCGTTGGGTTTGATCCTGGCTCCCTACCGATGCGCACCCCCGGCCCCCTGCGTGAGAGACCTGGATCCAGTTCCTGGTTTCTGACTTGGGCCCGGCCCCGCTCTGCAGGCCTCTGGGGACTGAGGCAGCGCACGGAAGCAGAGCAGCATGCACACAACTGCACGCATCCCTCTGCCTGTGGTGCTGGCTTCCCATGTGGGCACTGGTTCAAGTCCCGGCTGCTCCACTTCCAACCTCTACTGTAGCCTGGGAAAGCAGCACAAGACGGCCCAAGTGCTTGGGCCCCTGCGCCCACGTGAGACCTGGAGGAAGCTCCTGGCTCCTGGCCAGCCCAGCTCTGGCTGCTGCAGCCATCTGAGGGATGAAGCAGTAGATGGAAGACCTCTCTCTGCCTTTCACATAAGTAAGTAAATCACAGGCGTATGTGCATATATGTGTGTCCAGGCACCCCGAGCAAGCACTCACTCCCACCGAGTCACTGAGTTGGGTCTTCTCACTGCCGCCGTCTCCCCAACCCAGCTCTGCCTGTGCTCGACTCCCCCACCCCAATCCCCTGCTTGTCCTTTGAGGCCCACTCCCTCCAGGAAGGATCTCTGACCACCCCCAGACGCCCCTTCTCAACCTGCAGGGGTTCAGTGAGCGATGGCCCTGCTTCACGTCTGTTCACGGTACGGGGGGGGGGGGGGGACGGGGGGCGGTGGGGGCGGGGCTGTCCTCTAGCACGCCTGAACGCTGCTGCGCAGTCTCACCCGGGAAGCGCCAGCACTCCCCAGGCCTGCTCCCTGTGGCACAGACAGGGGCCGAGGCCGGAGCGCAGAGTCTCTTGCCTTTAGGTCCACCAAGAGAGGACCAGGGGGAGAACAGGGACTTCGGAAGTGGTGGCCGAGGAGACGGGGCAGAGGGTGGCCCTTTCTGGCCACGCAGACGTGCTCGATGGCACGTGGTCTTGAGCTCCGCGAGCCAGCCGTGCTGAGACTGCACTCGGCCTCCGGAGCTCGTCAACCTTGCCCAGCAGGCACCGAGAAGCTTTACTGAGAAGCGGTCACCGCTGGTCTGCAGGCAGCCTGTGCACGGGGTCTAACTGCGGACGGACGGCCCGGTGGGGACGGATCCACTAGGGCCACCTCCAAAGAACTGTGCCCTAGTCCTGAGTCACAGCCATCCAAGATGGCATCTGTGACAGCAACGCTGTCCTGGACACAGACATCTCATCAAAGCTCAGCGCCCCGCCCGCTCCCAGCAGGGAGACCAGGTGGACACAGGACCTGGGCAGGCGTGCCTCCCCTCACCCCGGCTCCTGCCTGCCCGCATCATGCAGTGGCCTGGTGGACGGGGCCCTGGCCACGTCCTCCCGGGACAGGAGGTCAGCACAGAGCTCTCTCTGGACCACCCTGTGGCCGTCAGAGAACACAGGCACCGCCGAGAGCATCAGCCGATTGCCACTGCCCTGGAACAATGCAGATCCTGCCACCACGAGGCGGCCTCGGGGCCCACTCCCTGCACGTGGACGAGAACCCACACGCGACACCATTAGGGGGCCACACACCCAGGCCTCAGTTTCCCCACCTGTGAAATGAGGACTCTGGGGGAGCTTTCGGTTCCAAAGCCTCACGAATAAAACCGACAGACGGTGCTCACTGCGGTTCCTAGCGAAGGGCTGGTGGCTGGTCTGCAGGACCTGCCTGAAGCATGGAATGATCTCCCAAGAGAAACGGGCGTGGGGCCCCCTCCTGGGAGCCCCCGTGTGGCTTCAGGGCAGGCCCATGAGGTCCAAGTGCACCTTCCTGGGACAAGACCCTCCACCAAACGAAAAGCAGCCCGCTGAGGGGCAGGAGCCCCCCAGCCTGCAGACTGCCAGTCACTGCTGTCAAAGCGGGACATTAATCATGTCTCTCTGACAGCAGCCCAGAGCCTTATCTGCACCCCAAGAAACCGCTGGTCTCCAGCTCCCTCCTCAACACAGGCGCTGACAGTCACAACAAAGAGGCCCCGTATCAGATTTCAGCCAGGCTGCCCCAGGCTGCCCAGGGCGGATATAAAAGGCTTTTATGAGGGCCAGGACCCATGAGGCCTCGGGCTCCCGGGCATTAACCCTTGTTGGTGAGAAGGGCACCGGGCGCTGGCACTAGCAGCCAAAGCTGGCCGGCGCCGCGGCTCACTAGGCTAATCCTCCGCCTTGCGGTGCCGGCACACCGGGTTCTAGTCCCAGTCGGGGCGCCGGATTCTGTCCTAGTTGCTCCTCTTCCAGGCCAGCTCTCTGCTGTGGCCAGGGAGTGCAGTGGAGGATGGCCCAGGTGCTTGGGCCCTGCACCCCATGGGAGACCAGGAGAAGCACCTGGCTTCGGGTTGGCGTAGCAGCCACTCGGTGGGTGAACCAATGGAAAAAGGAAGACCTCTCTCTGTGTCTCTCTCTCACTGCCAGCACAGGGAAGCTACGCGAGCTGCTCCGGCTCTGGGCTTTCTTTCCTCCTAGGCAGCAACAGCGGGCGGGGGTGGGGTGAAGCCCCCCTGGCTGCAGCTGCTGGAGGAAAGCCACTTCCTCCCCATCACAGGGGCAGGCACGTTCCAGCGGAGACCAGGAGCCACTGGGGCAGGGACCTCAGAGCCAGGGCGTGGCCCTGCCAGGGACCCTTGCTGCCTTTTCCTGGCTCTGCAAAGGATCATCAATCACTGCCATCCCCGACTGCCAGGAGAGCCGACAGGGAGCCCGTGGTGCGCAGGAACGCGCGGGGCGGGGCGGGCGGCCCTGCTCGGGTGCTGTTCCCACAACAAGCAGACGGAGTGGTGATCCTCTCTGACCTGTGCACACGGGGAGTCCGGCAGCCTGCAGGGCAGCGGCCAGGAAGGGCCCAACCTGAGGACGCAGCTCACGTCCGCTGCTCTCAGACCCCACCTCACACTTCTGTGCCTCGAAAGCTCCCTGGAACCTCCCGCCCACTGTGCTGGGGGCACCTCCACCTTCTCTGCCACTCAACCTGCCTCGGCTTCCCCTGAACACAATCAGAATGTGGCAAGGCCGGGCCTCTTCTCCTCCCCAGTGCGGGTTGTGCCCCCAGCTGCTTCCTTCTGGGTGGCTGGGCAGTGCCCACTGTCTGGCCAGGCCGCAGCCCACGGTGCCGGGGGGCACTAGAGTTCCTCCCAATCCTGGCTGTGAAAGACGGCGCTGCCACGCGCACCGGGCATGCCGCGTCCCTCACCAGGACCACGCCCAGGCAGCCAGACAGGGCTGGTCACGGCTCAGCAAGTGCTCAGCTTCGGCACAGGGCCCGGGCACACTGCGCGGGCGAGTTCTGCTCGGTCCACAACCCCGCAGGCCGATTCTAAACTTTCTCCTTTTTGCGCTCCGGCACGGACTCGCGGCTCTAGGCGAGTTCAGCAGCAGGTGATGCTGGGTTCTGCTGCAGCTGATACGGCAATCACGGCTATGACCTGCCTGACACCTCTTTGAAGCTTTTTGTTTTTAAAATTACTTATTTGAAAGTCAGAGTTACAGTGAGAGAAGGAGAAGACAGGAAAGTGATGTGCTAACCACTGGTTCACTCTCCAAACAGCCACAACGACCAGGGCTGGGCCAGGCTGAAGCCAGGAGCTGCTTTCCCACACACATCAGCAGGGAGTGATACGGGAAGCGGAGCAGCCGGGACTTGAACCGGCGCCCATGTGGGATGCCAGGCCCTCTTCAAAGCTGGGCGGGGTGGGGGCTGACCAGGTATCGGGAGGAGCCGCGTCAGGCCTCCTGGCTTCACCTGCTGCTGGCTCACGGGTCGGCTCCTGTCACTTTGCCTACAGAACCAGCGAAGCTCCCTACGGAGGTTTACTCTGGCTCAGGTTTACAGGGGCAGGGCCAGGCAGCCCCACTGGTTTGGGGGTGTGTGTATGTGGTGAAGGCAGGCACAGAAAGCAGAAAACAGGGCCGCTGGGCCCGGCTCAGCGGGTGTGACCTCAGAGCCCACCTCCAGCCCAACTCCGGATTCCGCTCCCACCCTCTCAGCATCAGCAGCCCGCGGTCGTGGGGCTTGGCTGTGTGCGCGAGTGGGTGTCCATCAGTATCCGTGCCACGCAGCTCAGACACAGCGGGGCTCCCACGGCTGAGTGCTGTACCCCCCCCCGGCACCTGGGATTACTGCGTGTCCGCTTACCTCGGACAAAACGCACACCTATCAAACAGCTCGCTCTGCCAAGCACTGGAAGTTCCAATCAGGTCTTGAAGAGGCTGAATCTAAACAAAACTGGGCCATGCAGTGCACAGCTTTCAAACACCAGGCTCCCTCCCCATGCCGTGGGTAACCGGCTACCAGGGCAGGGACTGTGAACAACACGAAAGTAAAAACCGTATGTAACAGCAGCAGCTGGATGTCCGGAGAAGAGGAGATCTGGCCCCAGACAAGGGTGAATCCAGAGGCACCCTCGGGGCTGGTGTGTGTACACCCTCGGGGTGGTGTGGGCACCCTCGGGGCTGGTGTGTGTTCACCCTCGGGGCTGGTGTGTGTTCACCCTCGGGGCTGGTGTGTGTACACCCTCGGGGCTGGTGTGAGCTCCCTCGGGGCTGGTGTGTGTACACCCTCGGGGCTGGTGTGTGTTCACCCTCGGGGCTGGTGTGGGCACCCCTGGGGCTGGTGTGGGCACCCTCGGGGCTGGTGTGTGTATATCCTCGGGGCTGGTGTGTTCTCCCTCGGGGCTGGTGTGGGCACCCTCGGGGCTGGTGTGTTCTCCCTCGGGGCTGGTGTGTGTTCACCCTCGGGGCTGGTGTGTTCTCCCTCGGGGCTGGTGTGGGCACCCTCGGGGCTGGTGTGTGCTCCCTCGGGGCTGGTGTGTGTACACCCTCGGGGCTGGTGTGTGTTCACCCTCGGGGCTGGTGTGGGCTCCCTCGGGGCTGGTGTGGGCTCCCTCGGGGCTGGTGTGTGTATATCCTCAGGGCTGGTGTGTGTTCACCCTCGGGGCTGGTGTGTTCTCCCTCGGGGCTGGTGTGGGCACCCTCGGGGCTGGTGTGTGTATATCCTCGGGGCTGGTGTGTGTACACCCTCGGGGCTGGTGTGCGTATACCCTCGGGGCTGGTGTGTGCACCCTCGGGGATGGTGTGTGCACCCTCGGGGCTGGTGTGGGCACCCCTGGGGCTGGTGTGTGCTCCCTCGGGGCTGGTGTGGCACTGTGGGTTAAGCACTGCTTCGATGCTAGCATCCCTCACGAGAGGGACGGCTGCTCTGCTTCTGACACGGTTTCCTGCAAACATGAAGGCAGCGGGCGATGGTTCCAGTGCCTGAGCCCCTGCCACCCACGTGGAAGACCCGGATGGGGTTCCTGTCCTGGCTCCGGCCTGGCCCAGACCTAGCTGTTGTGGCCATTTGGGGAGTGAACCAATGCCAATGGATGGAAGATGATCTCTCTCCCCCTTTCTGTCACTCTGCCTTTCAAATAAATAAATAAATCTTAAAGACAGACAACGAAGCCCCAAAGCTCAATTGTACCTGACAAAGACAACATACTTCAGTCCACTAGGAGGCATGGCCAGGCACAAGGCCAGGTCCTGCAGGCCAACACAGCACACGGGCCATGGCCTCCCCCAGCCGGCAGGGCAACTGTCGGGGATGTTCTGCGCCCGAGGTGAGTGGAGAGGCACGTGGGGGAAGGGAACCCATCCAACCAAGGCCTCTCCCACAGCAAGACAGATCCTACAGTCCGTTTGGGACAACCAAGGCCACCTCACAGCTCTGAGCGCCCTACCCGGGCCCAGACGGGGGAGCTTTGCCTGCAGGCATCTCTCGGGAGCTGCCCACAGCAAGTCAAAGCCCTGGAGCTGAGCAAATTCCTGTGCCTTTTACACACGTTAAGGGCCGTCAGGGTCAGACACTACAAGGGTGTCACAGTCTTCTAGAGAGACCCTCGGGGAGGAGTTCGTTTAATTCTATGTTTTCAGTCTGCAAAAGAGGAAATTCACCGCCCAGCCAGGACAGGAGAAGCGCCCGGCCGGGGCGACACCGGGACCTGGGGCGGGGCCACGCCGGGACCTGGGACGGGGAGACGCTGGGACCTGGGACGGGGCCACGCCGGGACCTGGGACGGGGAGACCTGGGACCTGGGGCGGGGCCACGCCGGGACCTGGGACCGACCACGCCGGGACGCAGCACCAAACGTAAGGAAAGGGGCGCGGAACAGACTGCAGACGGAACAGGAACCCGCAGCCGGACCGAACTGATTCAAAGAAAACAAACTCACAGGTCGGCCAGCTGCCGCGTGTACACAGGTGGACAGAAGGCACAGCAGGCCGGGCTAGGGGTGGGGCAGGGGGCAGTGGCGGACATGAGCTCCCCCTTACAGGCTCTTCAGGTTTGTCCCCTGGCATCCAAACCTGAGGGGGAACGTGGGGGGTGGGGTGGGGACGACACAGGAGGCGAGACTAGACTGGTCTGAGATCTGACGCGGGGCAGCCAGAACCCAGCACGGCTGCGGCTGCTGTCCTGTGCCGTCAGTCCTGAAGGAGATTCGCTAAGGGGCCGTCCCGCCTGCTTTTTGTTCACTGTGGGCAGCTCTGACACTACTGTGGGCGCAGACAACGTGGAAACTTCCAGGCCGACTTGGACTGAAACCCTCTCCTTTTATAGCTCAGCAGGAGGCAGGGAGCCTGATGGGCACTCTTCCCAGGCTCATCTGCTGGCTAGGGAGGGGCCCCCAGGTGCAAGGCACCCCTGCAGGGCCCAGAACTGCGGTCAATTCACCCCAACATGTTAACAACCGAGCGGCCTGGCGGTTTATCACCTGCAGCTGCAGTCATTCCCGCCCGCCTCCCTCGGGGCCTGTCGCTTCCTCCGCGGCTCCAAGCCCAGCCCCACTCCCAGCCTTTCCAGCTCAGGCTCCGGTGGCTCCCGTGGTGGCCCCGACCCGCTGCGGAGGCCTGAGGCTGCTCCTGTCCTGGGGAACGCATCTGCTCCCGGTTCTGCCTCTCCAACCACACAGAGCCTTCCAGGAGGGACCCCGCTGTGGTCCTGCCTCAGTCTCCCCGCTCCAGCCCAAGCACAAGGTCTGCCACAGCAAGTTCCCCAAGGCCGCGGCTGCTCTTGGGGGGCCCTGGCCACAGGTGCCGCAGCGTCTCTGCCCCCAGGCTGGAGGCTTCGCACAGAGACCAGGGACGACCTGAGCCATTCGCACTCTCCCGTCCTCCAGCGGGGCAGTCTCCCTGCTGGACACTGAATCTCTAGAGATGCTTCTGTTTGTGGCCAATGACGTGGAGGCCTCGGGCAGCCCCACAACAAAGGTGGTGTCCAAGGCCGAGACACTGCACGGTTTCCTGTCCCCAGAGATGCCGGCAAACAGTGAAATGCCTGACAAAAGTGCTGGAGACAGGAGGAGGATTTACTTAGGACCTGAGCAGCCACACACTGATGTCATCAAAGGACTCCTGGATCCTGCTTGGCTCACTCACACACACTCGCGGTGCTGCTGTGCGACCACCCGCGTGGCAGCCAGTGAGAGGCAGCGCAGCCTCCCTTCGTGGGGCACTCAGAGTCAGGAAGACCAAGGGGACACGCCGGGCCCTGCACAAGCTCTGGGGACACAAAGCCAGTGTCCCTGGAGGCCCTCATCCATCACCCATCTTCACCCCTGCCTACGGGGATCTTGCTTCCGTTTTCCTTTGGAAATCCTTCCGGGAAGGGAGGGATAAGGGGGGGACGCACTGCTGACCCCTCCCACGCAGGCCGCCCCGGGGAAGGCTGGGCCTGTGGAGCTTGTAGATCATTAGCAGGTGACTGGAAGGGGAGGCCAAGGTACTAGGTGGGTTTCTGCCCTCAGGGCG